>NC_056461.1:31455574-31755574 GCF_018296145.1 Oncorhynchus tshawytscha | reverse complement strand
CAGATGAGGAAAATAATGAAACACAATTCTAGCCCAGTTATGGATTGTGACAATACAAAAAAAATATATAGCTTTTGTATATCTTCACATATGACTAATTGGAACACACAATCAATAATTCAACATGGTGAAGATAAAAACTATGTAAACTGAAGGCAGAGTATGTGTGGATGGTGTGGTGTGTTTGAAAAGTGGATACAGAACTTTACGCCGTTCTGCAATTTCCTTCGGAAACTGATCATTCATGCCAATTTTGGTCCCAGCAAGTCTTTTACCCAGGCTTTTAACCATTATTTTATCTTTAAATTAAGCAAATTTGGTAACGATTGGGCGTTCATACCTTTGGCCTCTCTGTCCGACGCGGTCTACACGTTCAAGTTGGATTTTGTCGATAGCTTCGCGTGGGATCTGAAGCGCTGTATGGAGGAACTCTCTAACTACAGATTCAGGAACTTCTCATTCTTTCTCCTGGATACCTATAAGTACCAGATTCTCTCTCATGGATCTTGTCTGTATGTCCAGTAAGGCTTCTCTCAGAACGGTGTTCTCCTTTTTAATTTTGTTCATTTCAGTTTCAATCTTATTGACTGTCCCCTTTAGCTTGTTTGTTTCCTTCTCCAATGTCGCAGCTTTTTCATCACTCATCTCGAGGCTTGCCTTCAACTCTTTTATATCCTTACTAACTAATTCAAGTATACCCAGTTTGTCATTAATTGATTTTAACAGATTGGTTTCGACCTTTAACATTCAACCTTTAAAATATTAAATCGTCTTTGTCTGTAGAAGAGTCACGTTTTCGTTTTGGAATCGGTTCCCCTGTCTTACTCTCCGTCATGTTTGGGTGTTGCTTGTTTTCATAATATTTGTCGATAAATGTCTCTAGTCTTAAGATTTGTTTTGTGTTATTATCCAGATTGAAGGTTATCACCCACAAGATTGTGTAGTGCTAATATTTTAGTCTAACTTGCCGATATTGAATATTACGTTTTATCTTGAGGTGCTCTACATAACTTTGTTCAGTTTGCCATTACCTGTCTCCTCTGGTATCTTTCAGGACTGTTTTGTTAGCACAGACTACAATATGTTCAGGTATTCATCCAATTGCATTGAGGAGTCAGTTTGTCAATTATGTTAGCACAGCTAAAAAGCTTTGTTCTGATTAAAGAAGCAATAAAACTGTCCTTCTTTAGACTAGTTGAGTATCTGGAGCATCAGTATTTGTGGGTTCGATTACAGGCTCAAAATGGACAGAAACAAAGAACCTTCTTCTGAAACTTGTCAGTCTATTCTTGTTCTGAGAAATGAAGGCTATTCCATGCGAGAAATTGCCAAGAAACTGAAGATCTCGTACAACGCTGTGTACTACTCCCTTCACAGAACAGTGCAAACTGTCTCTAACCAGAATAGAAAGAGTGGGAGGTACATTAGAGTGTCTAGTTTGAGAAACAGATGCCTCACAAGTCCTAAACTGGCAGCTTTATTAAATAGTACCCGCAAAACACCTGTCTCAATGTTAACAGTGAAGAGGCGACTCCGGGATGCTGGCCTTCTAGGCAGAGTTCCTCTTTCCAGTGTCTAATCAGCCGTTTCCAGCTACAATAGTAATTTACAACATTAACAATGTCTACACTGTATTTATGATAAATGTGATGTTATTTTAATGGACAAAAAAATTGCTTTTCTTTCAAAAAACAAGGTAATTTCTAGGTGACCCCAAACTTTTGAACGGTAGTGTATGCTGAGCACTTGTTGGTTGCTTTTCCTTCACTCTGCGGTCCAACTCATCCAAAACAATCTCAATTGGGTTGAGGTTGGGTGATTGTGGAGGCCAGGTCATCTGATGCAGCACCATCACTCTCCTTCTTGTTCAAATAGCCCTGAAGGTGTGTTTTGGGTCATTGTCCTGTTGAAAAACAAATGATAGTCCCACTAAGCGCAATCCAGATGGGATGGCGTATCACTGCAGAATGATGTGGTAGCCATGCTGGTTAAGTGTGCCTTGATTTCTAAATAAATCATTGACAGTTTCACCAGCAAAGCACCCCCACACCATCACACCTCCTTCTCCGTGCTTCTGCGCTCACAAAGACACAATGGTTGGAACCAAAAATCTAAAATTTGGACTCATCAGGCCAAAGGACAGAATTCCACCAGTCTAATGTCCATTGCTTGTGTTTCTTGGCCCAAGCAAGTCTCTTCTTATTATTGGTGTCGTTTAGTAGTGTTTTTTTGCAGCAATTCTACCATGACGGCCTGATTCACGCAGACACCTCTGAACAGTTGATGTTGAGATATGTCTGTTAATTGAACTCTGTGAAGCATTTATTTGGGCTGCAATCTGAGGTGCAGTTAACTGTAATGAATGTATCCTCTGCAGCAGAGGTAACTCTGGGTCTTCCTTTCCTGTGGCAGTCCTCATCAGAGCCAGATTCATCATAGTGCTTGGTGGTTTATGCGACTGCACTTGGAGAAACTTTAAAAGTTCTTGAAATGTTCCACAATGGCTCAAGCACATTAAGATGTTAAAAGTTCATTTGTGGACTTTCTATCCAAGGCACACCTGTTAATTGAAATGCATTCAAGGTGACTACCTCATGATTCTGGTTGAGAGAATGCCTAGAGTGTGCAAAGCTGTCATCAAGGCAAAGGGTGGCTACTTTGAAGAATCTAAAATATAAAATATATTTGGATTTGTTTAACACCTTTTTGGTTATGACATGATTCCATATGTGTTATTTCATAGTTTTGATGTCTTAACTATTATTCTACAATTTAGAAAATAATAAAAATAAAGAATGAGTAGGTGTGTCCAAACATTTGACTAGTACTGAAACTATTTCACTGTTCAGAGAGAGAGATCAATTGTCCATGACATCCCTTATCTGAAATTGCACCCAGAATGTGTGTTGAAGCATGACGGAGTCTGCAATATGTTCAGAGGATGGAGGAAGGAATGTCTCAGGGCATATGTAAATGGAGCCGGAGCAGAAGTCAGATGTATTATGTGCCCCCAACCGATTGTGTTTTTTTGTTTGTTTATCTGCGTTGTTTGTAACTTATTTTTTTACTCATTTTGTATATAATGTTGCCACTACTGTTTCTTATGTCTGAAAATAACTTCTCGACATCAGGACTGCGATTACTCACAACGGACTAGCAGAATCCTTTTTCTTCTTTCACGACTCTGACAAGCTCGGGCTCGGGCAGAGGATATACGGCTCCCTCGGGAACTGGCCCCAACCCCTGTGATCTGCGTGAAGAGGAGGCGGCGAAAGAGAAGCCGGAGAGCGGGCTGCCTGCTGAGAATTCAAAGGTGATCGAATAAATCCCCACTTCCCTCAATTCTGCTAGCAAACGTGCAATCTTTGGACAATATAATCGACGAGCTACGGGGAAGATTAAACTACCAAAGGGACATTAAAAACTGTAACATCTTATGCTTCACGGAGTCATGGCTGAATTATGACAATATCAACATACAGCTAGCTGGCTGGTTATACAATGTACCGTCAGGATAGAACAGCGGAGTCTGGTAAGACAAGGGGCAGCAGACTATGTATTTTTGTAAATAACAGCTGGTGCAGGATATCTAAGGAAGTCTAGAGCAATTGCTCACCTGAGGTTGAGTATATCATGATAAGCTGTAGACCACACTACCTACCGACAGAGTTCTCATCTGTATTCTTCGTAGCTGTTTACATACCACCTCAATCAGAGATTGTCACTACGAAAGCAATGAATGAGCTGTATTCTGCCATAAGCAAACAAGAAAACGCTCACGCGCTCCTAGTATCCAGGGACTTTGATGCAGGGAAACTTAAAATCAGTTTAACCAAATTTCTATCAGCATGTTAAATGTGTAACCACAGGGAAAAGAACTCCGGACCACCTATACTCCACACATAGAGACGCATACAAAGCTCTCCCTCGCCCTCCATTTGGCAAATCTGACCATAATTCCATCCTCCTGATTCCTGCTTACAAGTAAAAATTAAAACAGGAAGCACCAGTGACTAGATCAATAAAAAAGTGGTCAGGTGAAGCAGATGCTAAGCTACAGGACTGTTTTGCTAGCACAGACTGGAATATGTTCCGTGATTCCTCCAATGGCATTGAGGAGTACACTACATCTGTCATTGGCTCGATCAATAAGTGCATCGATGACATCGTCCCCACAGTGACTGTACGTACATACACCAACCAGAAGCCATGGATTACAGGCAGCATCCACACTGATCTAAACGGTAGAGCTGCCGCTATCAAGGAGCAGGACTCTAACCCAGAAGCTTGTAGGAAATTCCGCTATGCCCTCCGACGAACCATCAAACAGGTAAAGCATCAATACAGGACTAAGAGTCGTACTACACTGGCTCTGACGCTCGACAGATGTGGCAGGGCTTGTAAACCATTACAGACTACAAAGGGAAGCACAGCCGAGAGCTGCCCAGTGACACGAGCCTAACAGACTAGCTAAACTACTTCTATGCTCGCTTCGAGGAAAATAACACTGAAATATGCATGAGAGCACCAGCTGTACCAGAAGACTGTGTGATCACGCTGTCCGCAGCCGATGTAAGACCTTTACCAGGATGTGTACTGCGAGCATGTGTTGACCAACTGGCAAGTGTCTTCACTGACATGTTCAATCTCTCCCTGTCTGAGTCTGTAATAGCAACATGTTTTAAGCAGACCACCATAGTGCCTGTGCCCAAGAACACTAAGGTAACCTGCCTAAATGACTACCGACCCATAGCACTCACGTCTGTAGCCATGAAGTGCTTTGAAAGGCTAGTCATGGCTCACATCAACACCATCATCCCAGAAACCCTAGACCCACTCCAATTTGCATACCGCCCCAACAGATCCACAGATGATCGTCTCTATTGCACTCCACACTGCCCTTTCCCACCTGGACAAAAGGAACAGCTCAGCGTTCAACACCATAGTGCCCTCAAAGCTCATCAATAAGCTGAGGACTCTAGGACTAAACACCTCCCTCTGCAAATGGATCCTGGACTTCCTGACGGGCCGCCCCCATGTGGTGAGGGTAGGTAACAACACATCCGCCATGCTGATCCTCAACACAGGTGCCCCTCAGGGGTGCGTGCTCAGCCCCCTACTGTACTTTCTGTTCACTCATGCCTGGAAGGCCAGGCACGACTCCAACACCATCATTAAATTTTCCGATGACACAACAGTGGTCACCGACAACAACGAGACAGCCTATAGGGAGGAGGTCAGAGACCTGGCCGTGTGGTGCCAGGACAACAACTGTAACTGATGGACTCCTGATCACAGCCGGTTGTGATATAGCCTGGATTGATCTCATCTTTACTAATGTGTCAGAAAACTGCTCTAAAGCGTATCCACACCCATCTGATCTTGTGATGATGATATAATAGCCATATCTAGAGAAAACAAAGTTCCAAAGACTGGACCTAAAATTGTGTATAAATGAACATAGAGGTTTTGCAATGATTCCTATGTCAAAGATGTGAAAAATATTTGTTGGTCTTATGTGTGTAATGATGAACAACCTGACGGCTCACTTGAAGCATTTATGAAATTGCTTCTTCCAGTTACTGATAGGAATGCACCCATCAAGAAACTGACTGTTAGAACTGCCCCATGGGTAGATGATGAATTGAAAAACTATACGGCTGAGAGAGATGAGGCAAATGGAATAGCAAATAAGTCTGAGAAATCCCGTAACGAAACTAAACAAAAAGTAGAAGAAACTATACTAAAGAACAAATATAAATTAAATAAATAATGATAGTAAAAAGCTCTGGAGTACCTTAAATGAAATTCTAGGCAAAAAAAAACAAACTCGGCTCCATCCTTCATCGAGGCAGATGGCTTGTTCATAACAAAACTCTTTGATATTGCCAACCACTTTAATAACTTTTTTGTTGACAAGATTAGCAGACTTAGGCATGACATTCAAACAACACTCGCTGAGGCTTCATATTCATGCATAATGGACCAAATAATGAAAGACAAGCACTGTAGTTTTGAGTTCTGCAAAGTTGGTGTGGAAGAGGTTAAATGTCTTTTGCTATCTATAAATAAGGACAAGCCACCTGGTACCGACAACCTGGATGGTACATTTCTGAAGTTGGTAGCGGAAAACATTGGACTTCTGTTAGCCACATCTCTAATCTAAGCCTAGAAAAGGGTATGGGCCCTCAGGCCTGGAGGGAGGCAAAGGTCCTTCCGCTGCCCAGGAATAGAAAAGCACCCTTTAATGGTTCAAACAGCCGACCTATCAGCCTGTTACCAGTGCTTATCAAACTTTTGGAAAATATTGTGTTTGACCAAATACAATGTTATTTTACAGAAGACTAAAAAATGATTTAACAACAGACTTTCAGCATGCTTATAGGGAAGGGCACTCAACATGCTCGGCACTGACACAAATGACTGATGATTGATAGTAAGAAGATTGTGGGAGCTGTTTTGTTAGATTTCAGTGCAGCTTTTGATATCATTGATCATAACCTATTATGGATAGGGCTGTTACGGTGACTGAATTACCACCACACCAGCAGTCAGGAGTCATGACAGAAGTCAAATTCCATGTGACCGTTGGGTCACAGTAACTAAAACTGAACTCTGATGCCTCTGATGATTATTAGTAGCCTACCAAACTTGTAATGGCCAATCGCTAATGTACGGTACTCAGCGCTCTATTGTCCCTCTAATCACTCTGACCAATGCAAATGCAATGGAAAATATAATCAAACACTTCAGGAGAGCCCTGTCATTCAGAGTTTGAGCAGAATAGGATCACCTTTACAATAGGAGTAGCCTACCTGGCTGGCATGAAAATGAACCGTGGGAAAAGCATCTTCCATTTGCTAGTCAAGTGCAAATGGATGACATGTCTTTTTTTGCCTGCTCCTGTTCCAACAGGTGCATGATAATGGCCCCCTCTAAATCAACACTAATTTCACGCATATTATTTAGTACATGTAAAGACAAGATTAAATTGAGAATATTCTGAATGGTGAGAATATTATCACTTGTGAATTATGCATTTATTTTTGCTACTTTTTCAAATCATTGTGGCATGCACCATGTAGCCTAGCCCATAGGCTTGTGTTTTGATAAGGTTTGTATCACAACTGAAGTGGCCAAATATCTCCAAATGTAGCCAATAGGCCCAAGACCCCTGGAACATGGCTGGAGAGCCCATAACTTACAGAGAGAGCCTAGTGAAATGTGTTCTTATAAGCCCAGTCAGAGTTTTGACTGGCCACCATTTAATAAAAGCAGATCCCAGCTTTTTCGTGCTGCTATATTTATTGCAACATTTTTTATTTACAAATAAAGCACATTAATCCGCTTTACAAACAATGTAGCCTACCTGGCATATTAAAAATATAACTGCAGGTAACCTCCATTCGCAATTTGAGTGATGGATATATGTGTTACGACTTCTACAAATGGTGCGGTGGAGGAGTCAAACGCAGAGAGCAGGTAATATTGTACGTGAATCTATTTATTCCAACGACAGCGGAGACATGGACATGCCAACACTAGGGCGCATGAAACAACCCGTCCAAAATACACAGGACTAAAACTGTCCGGAAAATAATGAGATAACACTAATACACCAACACCAAAATAACAGAGAACAAGCCCGCACAATACCCAGCGGGCCTAGTTGTAACGGGATTCTTCCGTCGAAGGAGAGGAGGACCAAAATGCAGCGTGGTTGAAATTCATGTTTGTTTTTAATAAGAAAACTATACATGAATAAACTACAAAAACAACAAACGTGTAAAACCCAAAACAGTCCCGTGTGGCAAACACTGACACAGGAGACAATCACCCACAAAACCCAACACCAAACAGGCTACCTAAATATGGTTCCCAATCAGAGACAATGACTAACACCTGCCTCTGATTGAGAACCATATCAGGCCAAACACAGAAACAGACAAACTAGACACACAACATAGAATGCCCACTCAGATCACACCCTGACCAAACAAAACATAGAAACATACAAAGCAAACTATGGTCAGGGTGTGACACTAGTGCCCTTAAATAGCCTACAAACAACACTAACTCAAAACAGGTGTACCCAATTAAACAGAAACCAAAGGAAAGGGAATCGATGGCAGCTAATAGGCCGGCGACGACCGCCGAGCGCCGCCCGAACAGGAAGAGTGTAACGGTTCTCTTCTATCTCCTCCTCTGACGAAGAGGTGGAACAAGGATCGGACCAAAATGCAGCGTGTAGATTGCGATCCATGTTTAATCAACAAAACGTAAACACGAATTAATAACAAACACTACAAAACGTAACGAAAACCAAAACAGCCTATACTTGTGTCAACTAACACAGGAACGAAGACACTAAGGACAATCACCCACGACAAACTCAAAGAATATGGCTGCCTAAATATGGTTCCCAATCAGAGACAACGATAAGCACCTGCCTCTGATTGAGAACCACTCCAGACAGCCATAGACTTTGCTAGATACCCCACTAAGCTACAATCCCAATACCAACACCAAAACCCCAAGACAAAACACACCACAATACAAAAACCCCATGCCACACCCTGGCCTGACCCAATACATGAAGATAAACACAAAATACTTCGACCAGGGTGTGACAAAGAGGCACCATGTTCTGTTTTTTTCTGTTTTCTTGTGGGCCATTCTAAATATAAAATGATCCCACACATATTAGTAGACTATATGTAAAGACCAGATTAAATTGAGGATATTGCATGAGAATATTATTAAGTGCTTGTCAAATTGTGATTGAGAGACGGATAAAGTGTGTGCAGGCTGCGCAAGAAAGTGAGCAGATCTCTTCCCATTCATGCAACTTTTTTCAAATCCTAATTCCTTGTGTTATGCAGCCTTAGAATGTATTAGAAATCAAAACATATAGCCTAATTTTTGTATCACAACTAAAGTTGCATAAATACATCTCAATGAAACAAATAGGAGTTAACCGCTCACCAGAGAATTGCCTCATGTGCGGCACTCCCTTGATAATCATTTGGGGAAAAATATCCTTCTATTTTATAAGGAGTTAAAAGCTAATCTTGCCAGATAAATTAACTAGTGTAGCCCACAGCCATATGGCATAGTCAGATCAGGGTGTAACATAAATAAATTTAACCTTTGTTTAACTAGGCAAGTCAGTTAAGAACAAATTCTTATTTACAATGACAGCCTACACTGGCCAAACCCGGATGACGCTGGGCCAATTGTGTGCCGCCCTATGGGACTCCCAATCACAGCCAGTTGTGATACAGCCTGGATAACACAAGGACAACTCAGAGTATGCTATTCTGTTCTTCTGAAATAGGCTACATTTTCTTCATATCATATGGTTTCTTTAGACCTGACAAAAATAGGGATTTATTGTGATGGTGTAGGCTATATTAAATGATTTTATTAGACTTTTTAAAATGTAGATGTTCCAAAGGTCCCCATCAGTGGCTTGTAGGCTATGCGTGAAAGCAGGAGATGCGAAACATGTTTATGTTAATTAACGGTCAATTACCGTGAGAATGGCTGTTATTTGAATGACATTCACCAGCTGACAAAATGTCATGATCTCCACAGCACCGGTTATGGCTTTACATCATCTGCCTTATCATGGAGATTTACCTATCTAATAGAACACAGAGGCTTTTCTTTATTAATGAAAGCCTATCTAATGCTAATTCCGTTGAGTGTGGTGTACCGCAGTGCAGCCTGCTTGGGCCATTATTGTTTTCTGTTTTTACTAATTACCTTCCACTGAACTTGAATAAAGCCTGTGTGTCTATGTACGTTGACGTCTCAAACGTATACACGTCAGCTATGACAGTAAAATAAACAACTGACACCCTTAACATAGAGCTCCAGTCCGTTTTAGAATGGGTAACAAACAATAGGCTGGTGCTAACCATCTCAAAAGCAATGGGCATTGTTTTTGGGACTTATCCCTCACTCAACCCTCAACATAATCTAAAACACATAGACTCAGTGGTTTCCAAAATGGGAAGAGGTCTGTCCATGATAAGGCATTGCTCTGCTTTTAATTTATTTGTTTACATCTAAATCAACCAGGCAGGTCCTACAGACCCTAGACCCTAGACCCACACTGCCCAGTGTGGTCAGGTGCGGCAAAGAAGGACATAGGACAATTGCAGTTGGTTCAGAACAGAGCAGCACGTTTTGCACTAAGATGTACACGGAGGGCGAATGTCAATGGTATGCATGTCAGTCTCTACTGGCTCAAAGTGGAGGGGAGATTGACTGCATCACTATTGGTCTTTGTGCGAGGTGTTGATGGGTGAAAGGTACAGAACTGTCTGTTCAAGCAGTTGGCCCACAGTTCAGACACTCATCAGTACCACACAAGACATGCAGCCAGAGATCTCTTCACAGTCCCAGGTCCTGAAGAGAGGCTGGGAAACACACCGTATTAAATAAAGCCATGACTACATGGAACTCTCTGCCACCCCAGGTAACTCAAGCTAGCAATAAAACCAGATGAGAACACCTTAATGCATGACGGGGAATGTGAAGAGACAGACATTTTATATATTTTGTATTGTATAATGTATTTTATTATGTAATGTTATGTGTATGATGTATAGTATTATGTAGTGTTATGTGTATTATGTATAGTATTATCAAATATAATCAAATCACATTTTATTGGTCAAATACACATGGTTATCAGATGTTAATGTGAGTGTAGCGAAATGCTTGTGCTTCTAGTTCCGACCATGCAGTAATATCTAACCTAACAAGTATTCTTACCTAACAATTTCACAACAACTACCTTATACACACAAGTGGAAAGGAATGAATAAGAATATGTACATAAAAATATATAAGGATGAGCGATGGCTAAAAGGCATAGGCAAGATGCAGTAGATTGTATAGAGTATAGAGTACAGTATATATATGAGATAAGTAGTGTAGGGTATGTAAACATTATATAAAGTGGCATTGTTTAAAGTGTCTAGTGATACATTTATTACATCAATTTTTCCATTATTAAAGTGGCTGGAGTTGAGTCAGTATGTTGGCAGCAGCCACTCAATGTTAGTGATGGCTGTTTAACAGTCTGATGGCCTTGAGATTGAAGCTGTTTTTCAGTCTCTCGGTCCCTGCTTTGATGCACCTTTACTGACTTCGCCTTTTGGATGATAGTTGGGTGAACAGGCAGTGTCTCGGGTGGTTGTTGTCCTTGATGCTCTTTTTGGCCTTCCTGTGACATCAGGTGGCCAAAAAGATCATCAAGGACAACAACCACCCGAGACACTGCCTGTTCACCCTGTGTGTTATGTGTTATGTATGTAGTGTTATGTATATTAGGTGTTTTATTATGCAGTGTTATGTGTATTAGGTATTTTATTATGTAGTGTTATGTATATTAGGTGTTTTATTATGCAGTGTTATGTATATTAGGTATTTTATTATGCAGTGTTATGTATATTAGGTATTTTATTATGTAGTGTTATGTATATTAGGTGTTTTATTATGTAGTGTTATGTATATTAGGTGTTTTATTATGCAGTGTTATGTATATTAGGTATTTTATTATGTAGTGTTATGTATATTAGGTGTTTTATTATGCAGTGTTATGTGTATTAGGTATTTTATTATGTAGTGTTATGTATATTAGGTGTTTTATTATGCAGTGTTATGTATATTAGGTGTTTTATTATGTAGTGTTATGTATATTAGGTATTTTATTATGTAGTGTTATGTATATTAGGTGTTTTATTATGCAGTGTTATGTATATTAGGTATTTTATTATGTAGTGTTATGTATATTAGGTGTTTTATTATGTAGTGTTATGTATATTAGGTGTTTTATTATGCAGTGTTATGTATATTAGGTATTTTATTATGTAGTGTTATGTATATTAGGTGTTTTATTATGCAGTGTTATGTGTATTAGGTATTTTATTATGCAGTGTTATGTGTATTAGGTATTTTATTATGCAGTGTTATGTGTATTAGGTATTTTATTATGTAGTGTTATGTGTATTAGGTATTTTATTATGTTGTGTTATGTGTATTAGGTATTTTATTATGTTGTGTTATGTGTATTAGGTATTTTATTATGTAGTGTTATGTGTATTATGTATTTTATTATGTTGTGTTATGTGTATTAGGTATTTTATTATGTAGTGTTATGTGTATTAGGTGTTTTATTATGCAGTGTTATGTGTATTAGGTATTTTATTATGTTGTGTTATGTGTATTATGTATTTTATTATGTTGTGTTATGTGTATTATGTATTTTATTATGTTGTGTTATGTGTATTAGGTATTTTATTATGTAGTGTTATGTGTATTATGTATTTTATTATGTAGTGTTATGTGTATTAGGTATTTTATTATGTAGTGTTATGTGTATTAGGTATTTTATTATGTAGTGTTATGTGTATTAGGTATTTTATTATGTAGTGTTATGTGTATTAGGTGTTTTATTATGCAGTGTTATGTATATTAGGTGTTTTATTATGCAGTGTTATGTGTATTAGGTGTTTTATTATGTAGTGTTATGTGTATTAGGTATTTTATTATGTAGTGTTATGTGTATTAGGTATTTTATTATGTAGTGTTATGTGTATTAGGTATTTTATTATGTAGTGTTATGTGTATTAGGTATTTTATTATGTAGTGTTATGTGTATTAGGTATTTTATTATGTTGTGTTATGTGTATTAGGTATTTTATTGTGTTGTGTTATGTGTATTAGGTATTTTATTATGTAGTGTTGTGTATATTATGTATTTTATTTATTTAAATTGTTTTGTTTCCTGTTTGGACCCCAGGAAGAGTAACCACTGCCTTGGATATTTGGCTGTACTTGTCATTTAGCAATATGCTTTCTCTTGTTAGACTGAGCCGTACGTATTGTATTCTTAGAATGTCATAGAGAGAGCTCAGGGACATTGTTGCCAAACCAATGCTGATGGAACAATATTGTAGCGATGCAACAAAAGAAAATCTTATACTCTTGTAGTGATTGGAAATCAGTCATGCAAACTAACTCCATTTTGACACCAAAATGTTTCTGATGACAGATGTTGATGACAAAATGTAAATGGTTTGCCGGATGAAAGAGTACTTTACATTATTCAGCATAGTGAAAGCTCTGGCTGCACTGTATATCTTATTTCAAGTGTTTCTGATTCTGAAGCTCCTATTTGAGCATCATTGGGTTTTTGACTGGATGTTTAATTTACCATGTCTTTTATTTACTGGTATATCTGTTCCTCTGTCACTCAACGCATCCATCCATACTGAGGTCTGACAAACAATTCTAGCCCAGCCTTGAAACCAGAAAACAACCTCAGTCCCTGTGGCCGTCTTTGTGAAATATCAAACATTGACATAACACAGCTTTTATTCAGGAACGCATTAAACAACACTTGATTGCTACTTCAGAGGTAGCACTGCAGTGTGTTAAACCTGGTACAACCAGTCAGGGAGGGAGGGAGAGAAAATACTATATGACTCACTGTACAAGATCTGTGTTTTATTGGCTGAAGACCAAAGGAGGCAGCTACATGGTTATTTCCATTGCTTTGAAAATCCCTTAGTTCCCTAAGTCTCTTAGTTTGCTGTTTTGACCCAGATTGGTGTTTTACCATCTGACCCAGACTGGTGCTTTACCATCTGACCCAGACTGGTGCATTATCATCTGACACAGACTGCTGTTTTATCATCTGATCAAGACTGGTGCATTATCATCTGGCCCAGACTGGTGCATTATCATCTGACACAGACCTGTGCTTTATCATCTGACACAGACTGCGGATTTATCATCTGGCCCAGACTGGTGCATTATCATCTGACCCAGACTGGTGCTTTATCATCTGACCCAGACTGGTGCATTATCATCTGACACAGACTGGTGCTTTATCATCTGACACAGACTGCTTGATTTATCATCTGATCAAGACTGGTGCATTATCATCTGACCCAGACTGGTGCTTTATCATCTGACCCAGACTGGTGTTTTATCATCTGACACAGATTGGTGTTTTATCATCTGACCCAGACTGGTGTTTTATCATCTGACACAGACTGGTGTTTTATCATCTGACCCAGACTGGTGTTTTATCATCTGACACAGACTGGTGCTTTATCATCTGACCCAGACTGGTGCATTATCATCTGACCCAGACTGGTGTTTTATCAGCCGACTATGTAACCAGAGCAGCTACTTTGCATCTCCTCCTTATAGTTGTGATATCTGTTATCTGTTAGGTTTGCCTGGTGTATCAGTGGCCTTCTCTGCTGCTGTCGTGTGGGGGAGCAGGGTTCTTCCTAAAATCGATCATTATCTCTGGCTCCCATCCTGATCCTGTTGGTGAGTGACAGCCAGTGGCAGAGGCTGCAGACTTGGCTCAGAATAACAAGTCTATGCTGATTCTCCAGTTTCCTCAGTCCCCACATGGCAGTGTTTTATCTGGAGCAAATGTTCTCATTGGCGATGCTGACATTAGGAGCTAGCAAAAGCCTTCTACTGTCTGCTACACCATGAGTATATTACAGTCATCTGACACACTAGTTTTTCCATTTTAGAGTGTGATTTCAGTGTGAAAAGCACAGCCACCTGTACTCTTTGTAATTCATTTTTCTTAGAAGAGAGCCATTTCACCAACACCTTAATAACACAGCTGTCTGGTCGAGTATATTTTTATATTTGAATTATGCAGAAATAAATCAATAAATCATTTTTGTGTGAATACGGTATGTGTATAAGATGCGTCTCAGTTGTTTTAGTATTTGTCAGGCCGGTGTTTGTCAGGCCAGTAATACCACAGCTTCAGTATGTAGTTTCAGCAGGCCAAGTGGAGTCACACATAGTGCTATGCGAAATGGCAGTTTCCTTTCACCTCTGCCAAGCAATGCCACTAAATCACTTTAACAGCCTGGCTTTTCTCTAAATGGACCCATAACAACGTAATAAGCCACAGGCTTCTGCTATTGCCACACAATTTGGGAAGTGGAATTCACTCAGCAAGTTTAGTACTGGATTATAGGAACATTTCCAGATTTGATTTAGCATAATATTTTTGATTATGTGTGTGTTCCATCAGAGAATGGCAAGTGCCAAATGCAGCTTAGCCTGTAAGATTTTCTCAATGCATGCATGCCATATAAAATGAAGAGTATAGAGGTACATGTCTCAGTGATTGGAATGATCTTCACATTCTGTGTGGATTGGTCTTTGGCCACAAATCTTTGCCTCCAAAGGGCCCTCATCTCTCCTCTCTCTCTCTCTCTCTCTCTCTCTCTCTCTCTCTCTCTCTCTCTCTCTCTCTCTCTTGTTTTCTCTCTCTCTCTCTCTCTCTCTCTCTCGTTTTCTCTCTCTCTCTCTCTCTCTCTCTTGTTTTCTCTCTCTCTCTCTCTCTCTTGTTTTCACTCTACTCTCTCTTTCTCTCTCTCTCGTTTTCTCTCTCTCTCTCTCTTGTTTTCTCTTTCTCTCTCTCTCTCTTGTTTTCTCTCTCTCTTTCTCTTTCTCTCTCTCTCTCTCTCTCTCTCTCTTGTTTTCTCGTTCTCTCTCTCTCTCTCTCTCTTTCTCTCTCTCTCTCTCTTGTTTTCTCTTTCTCTCTCTCTCTCTCATTTTCTCTCTCTCTCTCTCTCTCTCTCTCGTTTTTTCTCTCTCTCTCCCTCTCTCTCTTTCTCGACACAGGCTCTGGTGGTTATTATACAGAAACGACCTACTCGCTCAGCCAAAGGAAACTCATTATCTTCTCCTCTACCGATTCATTTTTTATTGTTCCCTCCATTTCTACTTTCCAATGAATAATAATATTATGAATTACAATATTAACATTATTAATAACAATAACATTATTAGTAACAGTATTAATAACAAAATAGCATTATTAATAACAATACGATTATGAATAACAAGAATACCCATGTTAATAACAAGAATAACATTATTCATAACGAGAAAAGCATTATTAGTAACATTATTAATAGCAAGAATAACATTAGTAACAAGAATAACAAGAATAACATTAATAGCAAGAATAACATTCTTAATAACGAGAATGTAATTATTAATAACATTATTAGTAACAAGAATAACATTATTAATAGCAAGAATAATATTATTAATAGCAAGAATAACATTAACAATACTACCATTGTTAATAACATTATAAATAACAAGAATAACACTATTATTAACCATATTTACATTATTAATAACAACAATAACATATAAATAACAATACTACCATTATTGTCATTATTACTTACAATAATAACATTAATAACAATAACAGCATTATTAATAACAAGAATACCATTATCGATAACGATACTACCATTATTAATAACATGATTAATAACAATAATAGCATTACTAATAACAAGAATAACATTACTAATAACAATAATAACATTATTAATAACAAGAATAACATTACGTTTTTACCAGAATAAATGACACTGTTATTGTATACTGAATCATATATTTCAGTCCAGGTGCAGTCATATAGATGCTGATATATTCATAACACTTTATCGAGGGCTTGGGACTATAATGTTCTATCTACAAAAAGATGATTCTGAGATAATTAGCTTTAAAGTTCCGGACCCTCATTGGTTTGAGATTTTGTTTTAACTAAATGAATTGGGGTATTCAGAATTGTATATACATGTAGGTAGAGAACATTGGACAGAAAAGGGCTGTGTTAATAACTACGTTTTGACAAAAATGTAGATAGAACCTTATAATCCCAAACTGTCATATCAATTGCCATTGAATAATTCATACAGCTGACACCTATAGGCAAAAGCCTCCTCGTAATTCATTACATTGACTTCTCATGTCTATTGCAGTGTTAGTCTTAGATTTTCATTTAAATCTTGAGACTTTGTCTTTTTGTGTAGTTCTTCAGTGTCTTCATGAATTTCAGTGAGACTGAACTACATGGATTTTGATTTTATTGTCACAGAAGGTCAAGGAATTACTAGTTGATTTCCTTCCCAGAAACACAAGTCACATAATGCAAACACTTTCTCTCATTTTTCCATTACCCCAAAACTGTAGTCAGAGAAGATCTCTTTGTGTTGCATAAGGCGCTTCAATTAAATCTAAGATGATGTAGAGATACTGCATAGTGAATGAATAATGATTTCTGTCCCATGGAAGTGGAAGAGGAATGAGACAGTGCTCTCTCAGGCAAGACAAGCAGAAACTCTAGCAATCTCAACATTAACTTTTAATATTTAATGACAGTTGATAATACTTTCCACAGAGTGTGGTTGTTATTGCACAGTAAAGGAAGTGCACATGCTTCCCAGCCAATACAGTTTGGAAAAGTTTGTGCATATGTAACAGATGTGAAACGCTAGCTTAGTTAGCGGTGGTGCGCGCTAAATAGTTTTTCAATCGGTGACGTCACTTGCTCTGAGACCTTGAAGTAGTGGATCCCCTTGCTCTGCAAGGGCTGTGGCTTTTGTGGAGCGATGGGTAACGATGCTTCGTGGGTGACGGTTGTTGATGTGTGCAGAGGGTCCCTGGTTCGCGCCCGGGTATGGGCGAGGGGACGGTCTAAAGTTATACTGTTACACATATATTGTGACAACATTTTGTGAGTTTTTTGTTGTGGTGCCAGCCTGAAGCATCCTCATTCCTTAAGGGATGCTTTGAGAGCGGAGTTAGAATTCTAACATGTCCGTGTCCGGCTGACCAGACCGGACACGTCGCATGCGCGAGCGTCACAAAATAAATGTAGAAATCCATGTTATTCAATTATTGCACCCACACTGCTCGCACGCCTCAACGAGCGTCTGCGACGCCAAGGGCTAAAATAGAACTTTGACGCAAATCTCGCTGAAAGTCCTGCCTCTCCCATCTCCTCATTGGTTTATAGAAGCAGGTACCCACGTGCCATCTCCTCATTGGTTATACCCACGTGGGTGATTGAAAGACAAACTGTTTTGCTGTTGGTCGTGGTAATACTATGAAAGTTTGGATGCTATCACCACATAAGTTCAAACTAACTCGCCTAACTAAATCGCCCTCCAAATGCACCTCTGCTGTTTTCAATCAAGATCTCACCGATCACTGCCTCATTGCCTGCATCTGTAATGGGTAAGCGACCAAACAACCACCCCTCATCACTGTCAAACACTCCCTAAAACACTTCTGCAAGTAGACATTGACCTCATCCCGTCAGTAGCTGATGCTTGGCTATTCTTTAAAAGTGCCTTCTTCACCATCTTAAATAAGCATGCCCCACTCAAAAAAATGAGAACTAGGAATAGATATAGTCCTTGGTTCACTCCAGACCTGTCTGCCCTTGACCAGCACAAAAACATCCTGTGGCGTTCTGCATTAGCATCGAATAGCCCCCGTGATATGCAACTTTTCAGGGAAGTTAGGAACAAATATACACAGGCAGTTAGGAAAGCTAAGGCTAGCTTTTTCAAACAGAAATTTGCATCCTGTAGTACTAACTCAAAAAAGTTCTGGGACACTGTAAAGTCCATGGAGAATAAGAGCACCTCCTCCCAGCTGCCCACTGCTCTGAGGCTAGGAAACACTGTTACCACCGATAAATCCACTATAATTGAGAATTTCAATAAGCATTTTTCTACGGCTGGCCATGCTTTCCACCTGGCTACCCCTATCCTGGTCAAATTCCTGGCACCCTCCACAGCAACCCACCAACGCCCCCACCATTTATCCTTCACCCAAATCCAGATGGCTGATGTTCTGAAAGAGCGGCAAAATCTGGACCCATAGAAATCAGCCGGGCTAGACAATCTGGACCCTCTCTTTCTAAAATGATCTGCCGAAATTGTTGCAACCTCTATTACTAGCCTGTTTAACCTCTCTTACGTATCGTCTGAGATTCCCAAAGATTGGAAAGCTGCAGCGGTCATCCCCCTCTTCAAAGGGGGTGACACTCTAGACCCAAACTGCTACAGACCTATATCTATCCTACCCTGTCTTTCTAAGGTCTTCAAAAGCCAAGGTAACAAACAGATTACCGACCATTTCGAATCCCACCGTACCTTCTCCGCTATTCATCGACCTGGCCAAGGCTTTCGACTCTGTCAATCACCACATTCTTTTTGGCAGACTCGACAGCCTTGGTTTCTCAAATGATTGCCTCACCTGGTTTACCAACTACTTCTAGAGTTCAGTGTGTCAAATCGGAGGGCCTGTTGTCCGGACCTCTGGTAGTCTCTATGGGTGTGCCACAGGGTTCAATTCTCTGGCCAACTCTCTTCTCTGTACACATCAATGATGTTGCTCTTGCTGCTGGTGATTCTCTGATCCACCTCGACGCAGACGACACCATTCTGTATACTTCTGGCCCCTCTTTGGACTCTGTGTTAACTAACCTCCAGACGAGCTTCAATGCCATATAACTCTCCTTCCGTGGCCTCCAACTGCTCTTAAACGCAAGTAAAACTAAATGCATGCTATTCAATCGATCACTGCCCGCACCTGCTCGCCTGTCCAGCATCACTACTCTGGACGGCTCTGACTTAGAATACGTTGACAACTACAAATACCTAGGTGTCTGGTTAGACTGTAAACTCTCCTTCCAGACTCAGATTAAGATTCTCCAATCCAAAATTAAATCTAGAATTGGCTTCCTATATCGCAACAAAGCATCCTTCACTCATGCTGCCAAACATACCCCCGTAAAACTGACCATCCTACCGATCCTCGACTTTGGTGATGTCATCTGTAAAATAGCCTCCAACACTCTACTCAACAAACTGGATGCAGTCTATCACAGTGCCATCCATTTTGTCACCAAAGCCCCATACACTACCCACCATTGCGACCTGTACGCTCTCGTTGGTTGGCCCTCGCTTCATACTTGTCGCCAAACCCACTGGCTCCATGTCATCTACAAGTCTCTGCTAGGTAAAGCCCCGCCTTATCTCAGCTCACTGGTCACCATAGCAGCACCCACTCGTAGCACACGCTCCAGCAAGTATATCTCACTGGTCACCCCCAAAGCCAATTCCTCTATTGGTCGTCTTTCCTTCCAGTTCTCTGCTGCCATTGACTGCAACGAACTGCAAAAATTGCTGAAGCTGGAGACTCATATCTCCCTCACTAGCTTTAAGCACCAGCTGTCAGAGCAGCTCACAGATCACTGCACCTGTACATAGCCCATTTGTACTCAGTGTCTGCTAAATGACTAAAATGTAATGATTAACCATCAGCATCCCTGCAGGTGCCTGTGTGAGGTTTCTATTGGCCTCCTCTCCATCTATTTGGCATTGCCAGTGACCTGTCATGACAGAGTGTTGACAGATCTGCCGGGGCACACAGCATATGCTACCCTTTTATTGAAGAGATGCAAACCAGAGCATTTCCATAGAGGTCACTCTACTCTGTCTGTTTTAGGATTGTCAGACAATGACGTTTTTTAAAATAAAGTTATCCACATGGCTTTCTATAGTTAAAAACTGATTCATGTAATTTTTTTGAATGTTTCAAATTTGACCCTAATTAAAGATGTTTCCATTTAAAACACATCACATTGGGTTTTAGGTACAGTATAACACATTTTGATTGCAGGGGAAGAAAACACAAAATAAACTCTATTTTACTTTGTTTGTTTGGCACTAAACCTCAAACAAACACTGTAGCTATCTACACATCATTTTCAATATTTTGCATTCACCATTTATGTTTCCATTTAAAACACATCACATTGGGTTGTAGGTACAGTATAACACATTTTGATTGCAGGGGAAGAAAACACTCCACTCCCTACACAGCCTCTGTCTGACCATCCCTATACACAGCATCATCCTTCCACCCCAGGCCACCCTGCCTCTACCTACCTGCCTTCCCTGCTGACTCCCTACACAGCCTCTGTCTGACCATCCCTATACACAGCATCATCCTTCCACCCCAGGCCACCCTGCCTCTACCTGCCTGCCTTCCCACTCCCTACACAGCCTCTGTCTGACCATCCCTATACACAGCATCATCCTTCCACCCCAGGCCACCCTGCCTCTACCTGCCTGCCTGCCTTCCCACTCCCTACACAGCCTCTGTCTGACCATCCCTATACACAGCATCATCCTTCCACCCCAGGCCACCCTGCCTCTACCTGCCTGCCTGCCTTCCCACTCCCTACACAGCCTCTGTCTGACCATCATTCCCCCTCCACAGCCCACACAAAGCAGTGGCAGGGGAAGACCTTGTTAATGACACACTGTTATCACCCTTCAATCATCCTAGACATTGGGTTGGTACTAGACTGTAACCTGTTGTGGCTCATGGAGAAAGTCCCTACATTGAAAGTGCCAATACGCTGCCTATGGTACAAATGACTGGGCATTTGTCAGGAGGTAGATTCTGCACAGGTGGGCCTTCACAGGTTGACAACTATAGAGGTAGTAGGTATAATCTGCACAGGTGGGCCTTCACAGGTTGACAACTATAGAGGTAGTAGGTAGATTCTGCACAGATGGGCTTTCACAGGTTGACAACTATAGAGTTAGTTTTGTCCCATTTGGTGCATTTGATTTAGCGCCAGCCACGGCCCACTACTATTAAACTGGGATCAATATGATCATTCTCTATTAAACTGGGATCAATATGATCATTCTCTATTTAACTGGGATCAATATGATCATTCTCTATTAAACTGGGATCAATATGATCATTCTCTATTAAACTGGGATCAATATGATCCTTCCCTATTAAACTGGGATCAATATGATCATTCTCTATTAAACTGGGATCAATATGATCATTCTCTAAAAAGCTGTTGAAACGCAACAGTCAGTTTCATTTGGCTATAGCTGTTGGCTGTATACTGCACAGATGTAGGATCTTAATTAGACCACTCTTTTAGTGTATTCAAGGTTTAAAATGGCTTCTAAAGTTTGTAATTTCCACCCCAAAAAATGTCAGACTTGATTTGCACTAAAGAAAAATGTATCAACCCCCTACATAAAATGTCCATGAATTATAATCGACTTAATAATTCCCATTTAAGATCCTACATCTGTAGGTCTGCTACCTAGACCCTTTGAGTGGCACACCCATGTGCTTTTCATTAACTTCAACTATAAACAAACAATTTCATTTTCAATTGACAGATAACACCATTCTATGGTTGAGTGATACAAAGAGTGTGTACAGACAGGTCACACCAATAAAGTGATGGTCCCATGTGATTGTGCTTAACCTCTTATCTGGCCTAACAGAAAACAAGACCTCTGTTTCACCGTGAGATTACTGGCAGAGTGGCTGCCTATCAAGTATCAGAAGTCCTACATCCAAATGTCTCTGTTCAAACCACAATACAAAGAAGTGCCAATCAAACGAACATGGATTCATGTCTCTTGACCCCACAGAGAAAGGTCACCTCCGTAATGTCATGTTGTAATTGAATTACTGCAGAACAGATGGCAGATAGAGGACAAAAGTAAATGGCAGATTGATGTGTGATGATTAAACAGTAGGGACACAGAATGGGAGATGCTCCCAGGACGTTCTTTTATATTCACCACAGATCTGGGCCCAACATTGTGTTTCATATTCACCACGGATCTGGGCCCGACATTGTGTTTTATATTCACCACGGATCTGGGCCCAACATTGTGTTTTATATTCACCACGGATCTGGGCCCAACATTGTGTTTTATATTCACCACGGATCTGGGCCCGACATTGTGTTTTATATTCACCACGGATCTGGGCCCGACATTGTGTTTTATATTCACCACGGATCTGGGCCCAACATTGTGTTTTATATTCACCACGGATCTGGGCCCAACATTGTGTTTTATATTCACCACGAAACTGGGCCCGACATTGTGTTTTATATTCACCACGGATCTGGGCCCAACATTGTGTTTTATATTCACCACGGATCTGGGCCCAATATTGTGTTTTATATTCACCACGGACCTGGGCCCAACATTGTGTTTTATATTCACCATGGATCTGGGCCCAACATTGTGTTTTATATTCACCACGGATCTGGGCCCAACATTGTGTTTTATATTCTGGGCCCAACATTGTGTTTTATATTCACCATGGATCTGGGCCCAACATTGTGTTTTATATTCACCACGGATCTGGGCCCGACATTGTGTTTTATATTCACCATGGATCTGGGCCCAACATTGTGTTTTATATTCACCACGGATCTGGGCCCAACATTGTGTTTTATATTCACCACGGATCTGGGCCCAACATTGTGTTTTATATTCACCACGGATCTGGGCCCAACATTGTGTTTTATATTCACCACGGACCTGGGCCCAACATTGGACATGTATCTCTCCCTGCTAAAGCTCTGTAAGTTGGTTCTCCCCTCCCTTCCTCTTTCCCAGCCAGACCTATTTGAGGTGCTGTCGCTTTAAATCTAATGAAATCAACTGGATATCTTAACTGCAGGCCATTTATTTCAGAGGAGGTTGGCATTATGGGTAATTAATGTGAAAAGTGTCATGATTAATCCTGCTACGTTCACCCCTGAGGCTAGCCTCAATGCCTGGGCAAAAACTGTCTCCCCGACAAATCCCCCTGACACCCTACACTGTGTATTTAAGTCTCCTAAGCCAGAAAAACATAATCTTTTAAATTCTGTGCTCGCAATACCTTTCACTCTGCATAAAAATACCTTTCACTCTGCATAAAAATACCTTTCACTCTGCATAAAAATACCTTTCACTCTGCATAAAAATACCTTTCACTCTGCATAAAAATACCTTTCACTCTGCATAAAAATACCTTTCACACTGCATAAAAATACCTTTCACACTGCATAAAAATACCTTTCACTCTGCATAAAAATACCTTTCACTCTGCATAAAAATACCTTTCACTCTGCATAAAAATACCTTTCACTCTGCATAAAAATACCTTTCACACTGCATAAAAATACCTTTCACACTGCATAAAAATACCTTTCACTCTGCATAAAAATACCTTTCACACTGCATAAAAATACCTTTCACTCTGCATAAAAATACCTTTCACTCTGCATAAAAATACCTTTCACACTGCATAAAAATACCTTTCACACTGCATAAAAATACCTTTCACTCTGCATAAAAATACCTTTCACACTGCATAAAAATACCTTTCACACTGCATAAAAATACCTTTCACACTGCATAAAAATACCTTTCACTCTGCATAAAAATACCTTTCACTCTGCATAAAAATACCTTTCACTCTGCATAAAAATACCTTTCACTCTGCTCTAACAAAATAATTGTAGGGTGAAGCCCTTGAAATGTAGCTAATGATTTAACAGCAAAACTTCCTTGCTTCCTTTGATGCGTTCTATACATGTTTCTATCACAGAATTGGAAAACACCTAGCTATACGTAGACTCGTAGAATTATCACCATCTGATGAAATCACTCTTGGCATTTGCAAAGAAGCTCTAATAATAATAATAATAATAATTTGGTATTGTGTTTCCCTTTCTGGAAATATGTTTTCGATCTCAACACATAACAGCACAGCATCACCACAAGGTGCATAAATGCATATACATTAATCACAAGTAATAACCACAGCAGACAACACATGTAGATGCAGTTCATATATACATTAACCACAAGCAATAACCACAGCAGACAACACATGTAGATGCAGTTTGTATATACATTAACCACAAGCAATAACCACAGCAGACAACACATGTAGATGCAGTTCATATATACATTAACCACAAGCAGACAACACATGTAGATGCAATAACTACAGCAGACAACACATGTAGATGCAGTTTGTATATACATTAACCACAAGCAATAACCACAGCAGACAACACATGTAGATGCAGTTCATATATACATTAACCACAAGCAATAACCACAGCAGACAACACATGTAGATGCAGTTCGTATATACATTAACCACAAGCAATAACCACAGCAGACAACACATGTAGATGCAGTTCGTATATACATTAACCACAAGCAATAACCACAGCAGACAACACATGTAGATGCAGTTCGTATATACATTAACCACAAGCAATAACCACAGCAGACAACACATGTAGATACAGTTCGTACATTCTGGGAGGAGGGGGGAGTTGAGCACTTATTTATTCAATTGACTTTTACTGGTGGGAATGAATGATTTCTGGGCGCTAGACTGGGACTGTTGACTTGATTGGTTGCTTTCATTTAGAATGCGCTCACTCTGTGTTTTGTTGAATTCTGCATGACCGTATTTTGTATGACTGGGTGTGTTCCAGTGTGAAGGGGAGGATAACCTACTTACTCAGTGGCATCAGGATAGAGGAGTCCTAACAGTGAAAACAGCCAGGACAACAGATGGTTAATTCACCATTGCTTCCCCCAACCACCCCCTGTGTCCTCCAGATAGCATAATTTGTATCATGTTGAGAAACCCTGGAATTTGCAAATTGATTAATGCAAACCTTTTATCCCAAACAGCCCTCATGAAGATTTCATCACTACCTAGAAAGATGTCTCCAATACTGGGGGACTTGACTATACAATACAATAGAACACAATACAATACAATACACAATACAATACAACACAATACAATACAATAGAACACAATACAATATACACTACAATAGAACACAATACAATACAACACAATACAATATACAATACAATAGAACACAATACAATACACAATACAATAGAACACAATACAATACAATACAAATACAAGACAATACAATATACAATATACAATACAAGGCAATAAAATATACAATACAATATACAATACAATATATAATACAATATAACACAATGCAATACACTATACAATACAATGTACAATACAATATACAATACAACACAATATACAATACAAGACAATACAATATACAATACAATACAAACATCAATCATTGTTAAAGCCACCCTCTCAAATACCCTCATCTTCCACACATTACCCCCTTTAGGCCTATTGGACAGGACTCTTTCATTGCACATAGTGTGTGCATAATTTATTAGGGATTATTGATTAAACTGCTCATTTATTATACAGTATTTCCGATGGTCACAATTTTGTATTTTTTGCCAATTTCAACCCAACTTTATAACATTGACATTGACTTTGAATGTTGAAGCGTTTGAAACTTTTACGTCAATAGAGGATTGTCTTTCACTCATGTAATGGCAACTACAGGGCAGCCATCTGCATCAGAGACTTGGCTGATTTGTGTTGGGTGTTCAGGCGTCTCACAACAGATAGTGAGTTACCAAGCACCTCTGCCTGTCTAATGTCACGTAAAAGCTTAGTTGGCTCAGACAGTCTGGGTAGTATCCAGCCAAGGTCACCGCAAATCATCTCCAATGATCACCCCCTGCCCCCCTCACCTTCTGCTCAATTTTTTCAGTTCAGTAAGCCCAGCTCATTGGCCACAACCAGCCCTCTACCCACTCCAGCCCTCTCCAGCCCCATCCAGCCCTCTTCCCTCTCCAGCCCTCTCCCCTCCCCAGCTGTCTCTGCCCTCTCCAGCCCTCTCCCCTCCCCAACTGTCTCTGCCCTCTCCAGCCCTCTCCCCTCCCCAACTGTTTCTGCCCTCTCCCCTCTCCCCTCCCCAGCTGTCTCTGCCCTCTCCAGCCCTCTCCCCTCCCCAACTGTCTCTGCCCTCTCCCCTCCCCAACTGTCTCTGCCCTCTCCAGCCCTCTCCCCCCCCAACTGTCTCTGCCCTCTCCAGCCCTTTCCCCTCCCCAGCTGTCTCTTCCCTCTCCAGCCCTCTCCCCTCCCCAACTGTCTCTCCCATCTCCAGCCCTCCCCCCTCCAGCCCTCTCCAGCCCTCTGCCCTCTGCCCTCTCCAGCCCTCTGCCCTCTCCAGCCCTCTCCCCTCCCCAGCTGTCTCTGCCCTCTCCAGCCCTCTCTCATCTCCAGCCCTCTCCCCCTCCAGCCCTCTCCCCCTCCAGCCCTCTCCCCCCCTCCAGCCCTCTCCCCCTCCAGCCCTCTCCAGCCTTCTCCAGCCCTCTGCCCTCTCCAGGCCTCTCCAGCCCTGTTGTCTCCAGTCCTCTCCAGGCCTTGCCAGGCCTCTCTAGCCCTGTTCTCTCCAGTCCACTCCAGGCCTCTCCAGCTCTGTTCTCTCCAGTCCTCTCAAGTCCTCCCCAGGCCTGTCCAGCCCTGTTCTCTCCAGTCCTCTCCAGTCCTCTCCAGTCCTCTCCAGTCCTCTCCAGGCATCTCCAGTCCTCTCCAGGCCTCTCCAGCCCTGTTCTCTCCAGTCCTCTCCAGGCCTCTCCAGCCCTGTTCTCTCCAGTCCTCTCCAGTCCCCTCCAGTCCTCTCCAGGCCTTTCCAGTCCTCTCCAGGCCTCTCCAGCCCTGTTCTCTCCAGTCCTCTCCAGGCCTCTCCAGTCCTCTCCAGGCCTCTCCAGCCCTGTTCTCCCCAGTCCTCTCCAGTGCTCTCCAGCCCTCTTCCCCTCAGCCCTCTTCCCTCTCCCTTCACCAGCCCTCTCCCCTCTCAAGGCCTCTCCAGCCCTGTCCCCTCTCCTGCCCTCTAACCTTCTCCAGCCCTCTCCCTTCTCCAGCCCTCTCCCCTCTCCAGGCCTCTTCCCTCTCAGCCCTCTCCCCTCTCCAGCCCTCTCTCCTCTCCTGTCCTCCAGCCCACTTCATGCACTCTCCAGCCCTCTCCAGGCCTCTCCAGCCCTATCCAGCCCTCTGCCCTCTCCAGTTCTCTCCTGTCCAGCCCTCTCCCCTCTCCAGCCCTCTCTCCTCTCTAGCTATCTCCTGCCCTATCTAGCCCTCTCCCCCTCTAGCCCTCTCATGTCTTCTCCCCTTATAGCCTACTCATGCCTTCTCCCCTCTTCAGCCCTCTCCAGCCATCTCCCCTCTTTAGCCCTCTCCAGTCCTCTCCCATCTCCAGCCCTCTTCAGCCTCCCCCTCTCTCTCTCTCTCTCTCCCTCCCTCCCTCTCCTCTCTCTTTCTCCCCTTCACTCTGTCTCTCTCTCTCTTGCCTCCCCTCTCTCTGCCTGAGTAATGGCCTGCCTCTACCTTCCTGTCACCATGAGAGGTGGTGCTGGCTCTGCTCTGTTCTCCTTTTTTCATGTGTGTCCTTTTAACTGGCCAGGCAATCCCAGCTGAGATCTCTATCGACCATGATTTATCTGATATAGCTACAGTTCTGCTTCTCTCTCTCTCTCTCGCTCTCCTCCCCCACACTCTCTCTTAAGTTCAGCATAAGTACAGTGCTACACATACCAGAAATGAATAGAGAGGGCTGAGGGAGAGGAGGAAAGGGTGAGAGCACTCTTCGGGATGGCTACATGTGGCGATGCCAGAGAGAAAGAGAGAGGGCTGAGGGAGAGGAGGAAAGGGTGAGAGCACTCTTCGGGATGGCTACATGTGGCGATGCCAGAGAGAAAGAGAGAGGGCTGAGGGAGAGGAGGAAAGGGTGAGAGCACTCTTCGGGATGGCTACATGTGGCGATGCCAGAGAGAAAGAGAGAGGGCTACGCTTGTCACAGAATTTTGACTGGAACTAAATCATTCAGTAGAATCAGGGACCAACCATAGTTTTCTTGGTAATGGGGGTTATTGTCTGCATCTGGTACAGATCTTAATTTGTTTCTCACAGCAGGAAAATAATACTGCAGCAACATGAAATTAGGGCAAATCAAGTCAGACATTTTAAGTGGAAATTACAAACTTTAAAAGCCTTTTTAAACCTTGAATACACCACAATTTGGATTTCCTGCTGTGTAGGAAAATTGTCTGAGACAACAGAGTGATCAAAGATAGCAGATCTGTGTCTGAATGTATTGCTAGCTATCTTTAGCTCTCTCCTCTCCCTGTGGTATCATTCCAAAGCCTCTTTTTCCCAGGTACACCACCACAGAGACAGGCACCCCTGTTCTCCTGATGTAGCAGTTTTGACAGTTGAGCTGAATCGGTTTCTTCCTCTGCAGCATCATCCTGCTTTTCTATTTCTGGGTATCTGTCTGTATTGTGTATCTGTCTGTATTGTGTATTTGTCTGTACTGGGTATCTGTCTGTATTGTGTATCTGTCTGTAGTGGGTATCTGTCTGTAGTGGGTATCTGTCTGTATTGGGTATCTGTCTGTATTGTGTATCTGTCTGTACTGTGTATCTGTCTATATTGTGTATCTGTCTGTATTGGGTATCTGTCTGTATTGGGTATCTGTCTGTACTGGGTATCTGTCTGTATTGTGTATCTGTCTGTACTGTGTATCTGTCTGTACTGTGTATCTGTCTGTATTGGGTATCTGTCTGTACTGTGTATCTGGCTGTATTGTTTATCTGTCTGTATTGTGTATCTGTCTGTACTGGGTATCTGTCTGTACTGGGTATCTGTCTGTACTGGTTATCTGTCTGTACTGTGTATCTGTCTGAATTGTTTATCTGTCTGTATTGTGTATCTGTCTGTATTGTGTATCTGTCTGTAGTGGGTATCTGTCTGTAGTGGGTATCTGTCTGTACTGTGTATCTGTCTGTACTGTGTATCTGTCTGTATTGGGTATCTGTCTGTATTGGGTATCTGTCTGTACTTGGTATCTGTCTGTATTGTGTATCTGTCTGTACTGTGTATCTGTCTGTACTGTGTATCTGTCTGTATTGGGTATCTGTCTGTACTGTGTATCTGGCTGTATTGTTTATCTGTCTGTATTGTGTATCTGTCTGTACTGTGTATCTGTCTGTACTGGGTATCTGTCTGTACTGGTTATCTGTCTGTACTGTGTATCTGTCTGAATTGTTTATCTGTCTGTATTGTGTATCTGTCTGTACTGGGTATCTGTCTGTATTGTGTATCTGTCTTTACTGGGTATCTGTCTGTCTGTACTGTACATTGGCTGTGAATCAGTAACCTGGGATGTGTATTTATTCTCACACAACCCATTTTCTGGCCTCTGTGTTTCTTTGCATTGTTGATGCCTGCTCTCCCTCACCCACCCCCTCTGTCTCTCTCTTCCTCTCTCTTTCTTTCTCTCTCTGCTGCTCTCTCTTGTAGCTGCTGCTCTCTCTCTCTCTCTCTCTCTCTCTCTTCTAGCTGCTGCTCTCTCTCTCTCTCTCTCTCTCTCTGCTCTCTCTCTCTCTCTCTCTCTCTCTCTCTCTCTCTCTCTCTTGTAGCTGCTGCTCTCTCTCTCTCTCTCTGCTGCTCTCTCTCTCTCTCTCTCTCTCTCTCTCTCTCTCTCTCTCTCTCTCTCTCTTGTAGCTGCTGCTCTCTCTCTCTCTCTCTCTCTCTCTCTCTGCTGCTCTCTCTCTCTCTTGTAGCTCTCTTGTCTCTCTCTTGTAGCTCTCTCTCTCTCTCTCTCTCTCTCTCTCTCTCTCTCTCTCTCTCTCTCTCTCTCTCTTGTAGCTGCTGCTCTCTCTCTCTCTCTCTCTCTCTCTTGTAGCTGCTGCTCTCTCTCTCTCTCTCTCTTGTAGCTGCTGCTCTCTCTCTCTCTCTCTCTCTCTCTCTCTCTCTCTCTCTCTCTCTCTCTGTAGCTGCTGCTCTCTCTCTCTCACCCACCCCTCTTTGTCTCTCTCTCTTTCTTTCTCTCTCTTGCTGCTGCTCTCTGTCTTCTCTCTTTCTCTCTCTCTGCTTCTCTCTGCTTCTCTCTCTCTCTCTCACTTGCACACACACACACCGGCACACGCTGTACCTCGCTCTATCACAGTCTCTGACTATGCTTCAGAAGAGTGCTGTGCTGTGCTTCCTCGTCGGTGAGACCGTAGTGACCAGTGACTGTTATTTTCGATGTGTGTATGGAGTCCAGGCTGTCCTGGGATTTCAGCCAACCAGCATTCAGGGAGTCGATGCTCAAGCCACTGCTCCAGTTTTAATTAGCATTAATTTCACAGTGACAGCAGCCAGAGTCAACGTCTTCTCAGTCATCCACACTGTCTCAACAGTCAACGTCTTCTCAGTCATCCACACTGTCTCCGCAGGAGGGACTTTACTGCCATCATCCACATCCAGACGCATGGAATTGTCCGGTTGAACATCGTCAGGACGCAAATAGATTTGGAGAAAAAAGCAGGAGAGGGAAGGGAATGCAGCAGTAGTGAGGGAAGGGAATGCAGCAGTAGTCTTCACTGCGTGAGACTGGGCAGTAGGAGGAGGGTGAGAGGGGCAAGGATGCTGCTTCTGGACCACTCACTGCTGTCCCTCATCTAGTGGGTTATAGTGGGGCTGTTACTAAAACAGAAGTGACCATTCAAAGGGGTTTGGTGCGTCTGTGTGAGCGTGTGAGGAGTCGCTGGAATATTTATTTATTTATCTTCAGGATTTTTCTCTTTTACCTCGCCGCTGCAGATATCTTCCCTCCCTCCCTTCCTCCCTTCCTCCCTCACTCTCCTCCGGCTAAAGGGAAACGATAGCGCTGGATTCTGCATGCCCCTCCATCAGCTTGGATCTTTTTTCCTCCTTCTTAATGAAATCATCCTGTTTCCCGTGGGGAGGTGTCTTATCTGCTTCTCTGCAGTGTAGGGGCTTTCATCTTAGGGGGTAGTAGTCTCTCCACTGTCCTCCAGCCCTACCTGTGGGTGGGAGAGAAGAGCCTCCTCCCAGTGATACTGGCACCTGAAGCCCCCTCTGCTTTGTTATACTTCAATATCATAATTGAAATGTATGGTTCTAAATTTACTCGTGGATTTAGCATTGTGTCAACTAAATACTTGTGATATCCATTTTGGTGCCTGGATGCTGACTTTTTAAAGACTTTATCTCAGGATGATTGCACACCACTCAAAGGTATTTAGTCCTCAGTCCAACAAACATCTCTAGATATCTCTAGATAACATGTTTTGAACAAACAAAAATAGGATTCTCACTGGGATTTCATGATGAGACAATAACTGGATTTTGTCTTTGTTTCACATCCTGGAAAACCTGCGTGGTCAGAAGTTGTTTTCCCCCAGCCATAACTAAGGAGAGATCTGGTCCTATCCTCCAACTTAACATTACCCGGTCCCCAGGATTATGGAGGTGACAGGCTTGCCGGTCCGCTGAGATGTCCTGTCTTCGTGGGGTGGGACTGGGAGAGGCCCTGGGGGGCTCCTGTGCCCATCTGGAGGTGATGGTGGTGGGGAGCAGACTCGCAGCAGGGGGCCCTGGGCTGGGCCAGGGTTCAGGCTGGACAGGCCTAGGCCTGGGGTGTTGGTGGAGGCTGGTCTTGTTATTGGCCCTGCTGGCTGCACTCCCCACCCAGGCAGGGACGGCCCGCGTGTCTTCCAGTCTAAGCACCACGCACCATGTCCACCATTTCCACAATAAGCATGGCACAGTGCCCATCGCCATTAACAGGATGCCTTTCCTCACCCGAGGAGGCCATGGTAAGGGCTCTTACACTCTTTACACTGGTGTCTCTTGAGTCTGGTCCATGTACACACAGTTAGTGGAGGAGTTGGTTTGGCTTAAGTTGTAGTAGAGGTTGTTGGCCAATAACACAGGCTGATTTGTCTTTACTTTGGTGCTGTAACCAAAGTCCATCTTGGTATTTATTCTACTCAGTTATATGTGTTGGTTTAGTAGTATGTGTTGGTTTAGTGGTATGGGTTGGTTTAGCGGTATGGGTTGGTTTAGCGGTATGGGTTGGTTTTGTAGTATGTGTTGGTTTAGTGGTATGTGTTGGTTTAGTGGTATGGGTTGGTTTAGTGGTATGGGTTGGTTTAGTGGTATGGGTTGGTTTAGTGGTATGGGTTGGTTTAGCGGTATGGGTTGGTTTTGTAGTATGTGTTGGTTTAGTGGTATGTGTTGGTTTCGTGGTATGGGTTGGTTTAGCGGTATGAGTTGGTTTAGTGGTATGGGTTGGTTTAGTGGTATGGCTTGGTTTAGCAGTATGGCTTGGTTTAGCGGTATGGGTTGGTTTAGTGGTATGGTTTAGTGGTATGGGTTGGTTTAGTGGTATGGTTTAGTGGTATGGGTTGGTTTAGTGATATGGTTCAGTGGTATGGGTTGGTTTAGTGGTATGGGTGGTGGTTTTTAGTGGTAGGGTTGGTTTATGGGTTGGTTTAGTGGTATGAAACTGACAGGACCAGGGCTGTGGTTTTGTGAGGACAGTGAAACTGGGTTGGTTTGGGGACAGTGAAACTGACAGGACCAGGGCTGGTGTTTGCTGGGACCAAGGCTGTGGTGTTTGTGAGGACAGTGAAACTGACAGGACCAGGGCTGTGGTGTTTGTGAGGACAGTGAAACTGACAGGACCAGGGCTGTGGTCTTTGTGAGGACAGTGAAACTGACAGGACCAGGGCTGTGGTGTTTGTGAGGACAGTGAAACTGACAGGGGCTGTGGTCTTTGTGACAGTGAAACAGGACCAGGGCTGTGGTGTTTGTGAGGACAGTGAAACTGACAGGACCAGGGCTGGGTGATGAAACTGACAGGACCAGGGCTGTGGTCTTTGTGAGGACAGTGAAACTGACAGGACCAGGGCTGTGGTGTTTGTGAGGACAGTGAAACTGACAGGACCAGGGCTGTGGTGTTTGTGAGGACGGTGGGTGATGTGACGTTGTGTGATGGAACCCTCATTAACTGTGCCTGTGTGTGGACCAGACGTAGCGTCTCTGCATCGCTGAACTCTTTCATGTGCTCATCACTCTTGGTTGCCCTTTTCCCATGGTGCTGACTGCCTACCGCATCCAGAGAATAGCCCAATAGCCCATGCTGTTTAGTCAGTCAGTAGTTTTTGATGCTATAAAACCCTCTGTGTATTCTGTATGGACTAGGAGTACATACCAATGTAAAGTCCATGGTCCTTCAGAGATCTGTGCTTACACATATAACACTGTGGATTCACTGCACCTTTATGGGGATTGTGTCCCTCACAATGCATTTTGAATGGGATATGCACAGAACAAAGCCATTGCACAGAATCTGCTCAAAATGTTCTTATTACCATAGTGTTCATTCAGTAAGCCATGGGATAAGCCTTGCAAAATATCCTAAACTAGTCAAATTACAAAATCCATTCTTTCTTCTGATGTGATTATTCTGCTGGATATATTGTCATGTTGATTCATGCTAAGACAGAAAACAAGCTGCGATCCATGCGCTGACTTGCTTAGTTAAGATTAGTCGAGATGAATTCACTATTGATCCTCTCTCAGCGGGGAGGTTAAGTATTGACTTGTCCTCCATCCAAATTCCAAATGTGTCTCTGTACTATAATCGAACCAACAAAACAGCTGTCTCTGAGAACACTGCTCACTGTTATATATCTTTATCCAGCTTCCACCTTCTGACATCTATACCCCGTGTGGCTCAGTTGGTAGAGCGTGGTGCTTGCAATGTCAGAGTTGTGGGTTCAATTCCCACCAGTATGGAAATGTATGCACTCACTACTATAGGTGGCTCTGGATAAGAGTGTCTGTTAAAATGTAAGACTCCCATTCATCTCCTATTAGAAACCATCTAATGCATTTTCAAGTGCCCTTATCTTGCAATAGCAGGTCGGAGAGTTGTAAAAGAGCTGAACATATAATGAATTACAGCCATATCTGTCACAATCCCACTATACAGCAGCTTGCCTTTTACAGAGCGATACTATGACACCGGTTCAATAAAATAGAGCCTACTAATAAAAAAAAAGGTTAAATCAAAGCAAAGCAATAGCTGATAACCTCTGCATAGGTCTGAATACTATATGATTAGGGACTTCCCGGAGCTCTCTGTGTCATTCTACATGTGGCTTCAACCCTCACTGCTCTTCGCTGTTTTATTCCAAATTCAAGTGCTCTATACTGTATTTAGCTCGTGGGCATCACTGTGTGTGGTTAGGGCGAGGAATGGAAGGGAAGAGAGGGGAATAGAGGGGGGTACAATTTTACCTGGGATTCATCCTCTCAGATCAAGAAACAATACTCACTCTCTAATTGTCTTTTTCTTTCTCTCACTCACTAACACACACATACCTACCTACCTAATGATGTGAGTCTGACTGGGTGGGCAGCAGTAGGGTTAGTGTGTTTTTGTCAAACAACAAGAAGCCCCCTAACACTATGAACCATGTGACAGGAAATGCCACGTTACTTGTGGAACCGTAGTGGATATTTACTGGTGCGAAATGCATTCCCCTGAAGCCCTCTAACAAAAGGTACTGTAAATAGGCAGTAGCATCTTCATTTGAGCCAGTTTGCTACAGCAGGAAAATAATCCTGCAGCAACAGAACATGTGAATTATTATGTGGATTATAATTAATTGACTTTTTTGTGGTTGATACATTTTCCTTTGTGCAACTCAAGTCTTATATTTCAAAGTGGAAATGACAAACTTTAGAAGCTTTTTAAAAAGTCAAATACACAACAGGTTAGTATTTCCAGTGTGCAGGATAATTCTCAGCAACAAAAGCGTGATCAAATTAAGATCCTGCATCTGTAGATACTGTCAATACAAAACATGCAGACTTTTGAGGCTTTTCCAGGATGTGAAAGCATTGACCCTCCAGTGTTGTTGTCAAGCATCAAGGCAATCTGGATGCAGGTCACGTCCTCTCTCTGCTCCACACCTCTGTCTGGCCATCTGTCCTTAAGTAACATTGTTGATGTGTCCTTGTTACCTTTTTTCCAGCATGGCTTTAGTGCCTCGTGCCTGTTACTCAGAAGTATCTTCTCCAGACTTGTGTGAGTCCGGTGCTCCCCCCCATTACTATGTAGAGAGGTGCCTCTCAACCCCCTAATACTCAATGCTCAATGCACAGATGAAAGCCTGCTGTTTGACGAGCGCATTAGCCCATGCCTGTCCCTGTTTGTTCAGCCAGGCCCGCGCTCATGCATGTTGATGATTGCTTTCCATGCCTGTCCAATCACGGTTAGCAAGTCAGAGGAGTAGCTACCACACAGAGGAGGCTGGAGGGATGAGCTATAGGAGGACAGGCTCATTGTAATGGCTGGAATGGAATCAATGGAATGGTACCAAATACATCAAACACATGGAAACAACTTTTTTTTGACTCAGTTGCATTGATTCCATTCCAACCATTACAATGAGCCTGTCCTCCTATAGCGTCCCCCACCAGCCTCCTCTGCTACCACAACTCTTTGATGTAACAGCAATTAGTTGGGTGCTCAGTGTTACGGTTTTCTAGGTGTGAAGGAGAGTCGGACCAAAATGCAGCGTGTAGATTGCGATCCATGTTTAATAACGAACGTAAAACACGAATTAATAACAAACACTACAAAAACGTAACGAAAACCGAAACAGCCTATACTTGTGTAACCTAACACATAGACAGGAACAAGGACACTAAGGACAATCACCCACACCAAACTCAAAGAATATGGCTGCCTAAATATGGTTCCCAATCAGAGACAACGATAAACACCTGCCTCTGATTGAGAACCACTTCAGACAGCCATAGACTTATCTAGAACACCCCACTAGCTACAATCCCCCATATATACACACCACATACAAAAACCCATGCCACACCCTGGCCTGACCAAATAAATAAAGATAAACACAAAATACTTCGACCAGGGCGTGACACTCAGGGACTGCATTAACCAAATAGCCCAGGTAGACCGTCACATTCACAGCTCCCCTCTCCCTTTACTAGTCGTTGATGATGGGTTTTCTAGGTCTACTGATGTCAGTGTTGAGTGGACAGAACCATTGCAGCTACAGTACCACCTTTACTTGATTTGGCCAATGGGTGGTTTCTGTTTACACACTTCTCTTGGGCCCTGGGGGCATTCCACTGAAATTCTTGAATTTTATAAGTTGTTCTTACCCATTTAAATTGTTAGAGCACTTTCTGTTGAAATGCAACACTGGAACACTCCCCCTCAGTGATTACGTTGCCTGGTAGTACTCCTTTTCCCTCTCACTAAGGGAGCCTAGGGCAGTGAACGGCAAGAACCAAAAGTACAGATCTGCTATCTTAATTTGACCCTTTTTCTCACAGCAGCAAAATAATCCTGGAGCAACATGAAATGTGAATTATTATGTGGAATTATTATTATGTCCATTATAATTCATGGACATTTTTGTAGGGGTTGATACATTTTCCTTTGTGCAACTTAAGTCTTACAGTTTCAAAGTGGAAATGACAAACATTAGAAGCTTTTTAAAAACTCATGTACACAACAAGTTAGTATTTACAGGTTTCTGTTCGGGCAAATCAAGTCTGACTTTTTAAAGGCGAAATTACAAACTTTAGAAGTCTTTTTAAAAACTCATGTACACAACAAGTTAGTATTTACAGGTTTCTGTTCGGGCAAATCAAGTCTGACTTTTTAAAGGCGAAATTACAAACTTTAGAAGTCTTTTTAAACCTTGAATACACTACAATGTGCATATCCCTGCTGCACTGTAAAATTCTCTGCGAAAACAGAGCGATCAAATTAAGATAGCAGATCTGTACCAAAGGTCTTCTCATTAGCAAATGATTGAATTTATACTTACTATAGACAGTTCCCTTTAACAAAAATGGTTTTGCAATAATTAGACATTTTTATAGATTTCAATTTTGGAACAATTACAGATCCAACTTACACTATTAATTATGGTTTAGGACAAACTAAATAGTATAATTGTTTTGGAATGCCCATTATCTGTACATACAGTACAGTACGTTCTATTCTAGCTCTATTAAAGATGCATATGTGCATCTAGGTTTCTAAATCATTTAAAGTAAGTGTGATAAGGCATGTTAACATTATTCTCTGTAAGTGCAGTAGATAGATTCATGAATACTTCTATCATCCCCATTATCCTTTCTTTACAGTAGGGCACTCAGTTCCAGTCCTTGACTCTGATTGGTTTCCTGGTCTCTTAATTGTCATCTGATATACTCTATGGGAGCTAGCTAAAATTATACTGCATCTAAAGTCAATCTGGCAACATTACAATGATGACACAAGCTTGTCCTACTAATTATTTGCCTCCTTTTGAAATGTCATCGTGTGTCCAAGCCACAGTAATGCACTTCAGATAAAATCTTCATCAGCACCTATTGAGACTGCTTTGAGTACAATGCACCTCCTCCCAGCTGCCCACTGCACTGAGGATAGGTAACACTATCATACACTAAAATTGAGAATTTCAATAAGCATTTTTCTACGGCTGGCCATGCTTTCCACCTGGCTACCCCTACCCTGTTCAACAGCACTGCACCCCCCACAGCAACTCGCACAAGCCTTCCCCATTTCTCCTTCTCCCAAATCCAGTGAGCTGATGTTCTGAAAGAGCTGCAAAATCTGGACCCCTACAAATCAGACAATCTGGACCCTCTCTTTCTTAAATTATCTGCCAAAATTGTTGCAACCCCTATTACTAGCCTGTTCAACCTCTCTTCCGTGTCGTCTGAGATTCCCAAAGATTGGAAATCAGCTGCGGTCATCCTCCTCTTCAAAGGGGGGGACACTCTTGACCCAAACTGCTACAGACCTATATCTATCCTACCCTGCCTTTCTAAGGTCTTCGAAAGCCAAGTCAACAAACAGATTACCGTCCATTTTGAATCCCACCGCACCTTCTCCGCTATGCAATCTGGTTTCAGAGCTGGTCATGGGTGCACCTCAGCCACGCTCAAGGTCCTAAACGATATGTTAACCGCCATCGATAAGAAACAATACTGTGTAGCCGTATTCATTGACCTGGCCAAGGCTTTTGACTCTGTCAATCACCACATCCTCATCGGCAGACTCGCCTTTGTTTCTCAAATGATTGCCTCACCTGGTTCACCAACTACTTCTCTGATAGAGTTCAGTGTGTCAAATCGGAGGGCCTGTTGTCCGGGCCTCTGGCAGTCTCTATGGGGGTGCCACAGGGTTCAATTCTTGGACCGACTCTCTTCTCTGTATACATCAATGATGTCGCTCTTGCTGCTGGTGATTCTCTGATCCACCTCTACACTGACGACGCCATTCTGTATACTTCTGGCCCTTCTTTGACACTGTGTTAAAAACCCTCCAGACGAGCTTCAATGCCATACAACTCTCCTTCCGTGGCCTCCAATTGCTCTTAAATACAAGTAAAACTAAATGCATGCTCTTCAACCAATCGCTGCCTGCACCTGCCCGCCCATCCAACATCACTACTCTGGACAGTTCTGACTTAGAATATGTGGACAACTACAAATACCTAGGTGTCTGGTTAGACTGTAAACTCTCCTTCCAAACTCACATCAAACATCTCCAATCCAAAGTAAAATCTAGAATTGGCTTACTATTTCGCAACAAAGCATCCTTCACTCATGCTGCCAAACATACGCTTGTAAAACTGACCATCCTACCGATCCTCGACTTCGGCGATGTCATTTACAAAATAGCCTCCAATACCCTACTCAATAAATTGGATGCAGTCTATCACAGTGCCATCCGTTTTGTCACCCCATATACTACCCACCACTGTGACCTGTACACCCTCGCTTCATACACGTCGCCAAACCCACTGGCTCCAGGTCATCTACAAGACCCTGCTAGGTAAAGTCCCCCCTTATCTCAGCTTGCTGGTCACCATAGCATCACTCACCTGTAGCACACGCTCCAGCAGGTATATCTCTCTGGTTACCTCCAAAACCAATTCTTCCTTTGGCCGCCTCTCCTTCCAGTTCTCTGCGGCCAATGACTGGAACGAACTACAAAAATCTCTGAAACTGGAAACACTTATCTCCCTCACTAACTTTAAGCACCAGCTGTCAGAGCAGCTCACAGATTACTGCACCTGTACATAGCCCATCTATAATTTAACCCAAACAGCTACCTCTCCCCCTACTGTATTTATTTATTTTGCTCCTTTGCACCCCATTATTTCTATCTCTACTTTGCACATTCTTCCACTGCAAATCTACCATTCCAGTGTTTTACTTGCTATATTGTATTTACTTCGCCACCATGGCCTTTTTTTTGCCTTTACCTCCCTTATCTCACCTCATTTGCTCACATTGTATATAGACTTATTTTTCTACTGTATTATTGACTGTGTGTTTGTTTTACTCCATGTGTAACTCTGTGTAGTTATATGTGTCGAACTGCTTTGCTTTATCTTGGCCAGGTCGCAATTAAATAAAGGAGAAATAAATAAAAAATAAAAATGCTCAGCTGGGCATCAGTCCTAAAACGAACATTCAAAACATTATTGTGATGAAACGTGCAATCCATGAATAACGTGCGTTATAGGGAAATAATGCATGCTCTAGAATGCCTTTCAAGCCAATCAGAAATGAGTATTCAACAATGCCATGGTATAATGTGCCATAGACAACACTTCAAATAAAGTGGTAGTGTTTTAAGTGTCATTCTATAACTATGATGCAGAGTGTTCCTTCATTGTGTCCTCATGACAACTTATAAGGACTACCATGGCATTGTTGAATATTTGTTCCTGATTGGCTTGAAGGGGCACCCTGGAGCACGGTACAATTCAATGGCTATCATTCATTCTTACATGTTCTATGTTTTAGTTGCTTTTGAAAGAAAAAGTCTAATTTAAAACATTATTGAATGTGGTTTTCATAATGGCAAGCTTGTAACGGGATTCTTCCTGGGAAGGAGAGGTGGACCAAAATGCAGCGTGGTTATAATTCATGGTTCTTTAATAATGAAACTATACATGAATAAACTACAAAACAAGAAACGTGAAAACCCGAAACAGTCCTGTGTGGTACAAACACTGACACAGGAGACAACCACCCACAAAACCCAACACCAAACAGGCTACCTAAATATGGCTCCCAATCAGAGACAATGACTAACACCTGCCTCTGATTGAGAACCATATCAGGCCCAAACACAGAAACAGACATACAAGACATCCAACATAGAATGCCCACTCAGATCACACCCTGATCAAACAAAACATATAAACATACAAAGCAAACTATGGTCAGGGCGTGACAAAGCTAGGACTGATGGTTTGGTTAGCTAAACTAGCAAGTCTGTTTGTTGGGTTACCGCGGCAACTAAAGTAACTAGCTCGTAAATCTCCTAGCTACTTCAGGCAGTGGATGTTGAACACATTTCTACCGGCAAATGAACACATTTCTAGCGGCAAATGTGTTCAATTATAGGCATGGTATAAAAGGATAATCAACTCAAGGCTCTATGCGTTCTCTGGAAAATAATGCAACTCTGTGGAAGGTCAGTTTGACACCTTCCTCGTCGTTCATCATTTCCATAGTACGCATAGCTCCTCGTTGATTAATCCTTCATTCACATGAATTTGTTGACATCTCAGTATGTAGGTTTAATTAAATCACAGATAAACCATTTTCCTGTGCCTCCATTATGAGGACAGTTACAGTAGTGACTGAGTGAGATAGGTGGTACTATTCAAGTGATTTCAGCTGATAAATTGCACAACACTGCTTTCAAAAGTTTCATTTTTACTCATGACAATGCAATCATATATTTTTTTTGTCATGATGCCATAAGGACCAAGACATATGCCAATATGTTCATGATAATAGATGTAAGACCTTCCACCCTTAGTGACACAGGCTATGATGATAACACTTTCTGATTGTAATTTCATTTCAGGGGACATGAGCATCTGCTAGGAACTGGTCATTATTTTCAATGTTAGTGCTGGGTTGTAACTGTCTGTGGGGTGAGTGGTTGTTATCATGGTGCTGGGTTGTAACTGTCTGTGGGGTGAGTGGTTGTTATCATGGTGCTGGGTTGTAACTGTCTGTGGTGTGAGTGGTTGTTACCATGGTGCTGGGTTGTAACTATCTGTGGGGTGAGTGGCTGTTACCATGGTGCTGGGTTGTAACTGTCTGTGGTGTGAGTGGTTGTTACCATGGTGCTGGGTTGTAACTGTCTGTGGCGTGAGTGGTTGTTCCAATGGTGCTGGGTTGTAACTGTCTGTGGTGTGAGTGGTTGTTACCATGGTACTGGGTTGTAACTGTCTGTGGTGTGAGCGGTTGTTACCATGGTGCTGAGTTGTAACTGTCTGTGGTGTGAGTGGCTGTTACCATGGTGCTGGGTTGTTACGATCTGTGGTGTGAGCGGTTGTTACCATGGTGCTGGGTTGTAACTGTCTGTGGTGTGAGCGGTTGTTACCATGGTACTGGGTTGTATCTGTCTGTGGTGTGAGTGGTTGTTACCATGGTGCTGAGTTGTAACTGTCTGTGGTGTGAGCGGTTGTTACCATGGTGCTGAGTTGTAACTGTCTGTGGTGTGAGCGGTTGTAAGTGTCTGTGGTGTGAGCGGTTGTTTCTCTGGTGCTGGGTTGTAACTGTCTGTGGGGTGAGCGGTTGTTACCGTGGTACTGAGTTTTAACTGTCTGGTGTGAGCGGTTGTTACCGTGGTGCTATTTTGTAACTGTCTGTGGTGTGAGCGGTTGTTACCATGGTGCTGTTTTGTAACTGTCTGTGGTATGAGTGGCAGCAGTGTTGAGGGTTGTTACCTTCTCTCTGAAATGAAACGGCCTGGGGGTTGTTGTGAAGGACAAAACGGTAGGAAGGTATCATGCAGAGGCACCAGACAGAAGAAAACTGAGGGTGGTGTGGATTATAGATCTTCAAAGGACAGAGTTGAGGTTGATGTAGATTATAGATCTTCGCAGGACAGAGTTGAGAGTGATGTAGATTATAGATCTTCACAGAACAGCATTGAGGTTGATGTAGATTATAGATCTTCACAGGACAGAGTTGAGGTTGATGTAGATTATGGATCTTCACAGGACAGAGTTGAGGGTGATGTAGATTATGATCTTCACAGGACAGAGTATGGATCTTCACAGGACAGAGTTGAGGTTGATGTAGATTATAGATCTTCACAGGACAGAGTTGAGGTTGATGTAGATTATAGATCTTCACAGGACAGAGTTGAGGGTGATGTAGATTATAGATCTTCACAGGACAGAGTTGAGGGTGATGTAGATTATAGATCTTCACAGGACAGAGTTGAGGGTGATGTAGATTATAGATCTTCACAGGACAGAGTTGAGGGTGATGTAGATTATAGATCTTCACAGGACAGAGTTGAGGGGACAGAGTGATGTAGATTATAGATCTTCACAGGACAGAGTTGAGGGTGATGTAGATTATAGATCTTCACAGGACAGAGTTGAGGGTGATGTAGATTATAGATCTTCACAGGACAGAGTTGAGGGTGATGTAGATTATAGATCTTCACAGGACAGAGTTGAGGGTGATGTAGATTATTAGATCTTCACAGGACAGAGTTGAGGGTGATGTAGATTATAGATCTTCACAGGACAGAGTTGAGGGTGATGTTATAGATCTTCACAGGACAGAGTTGAGGGTGATGTAGATTATAGATCTTCACAGGACAGAGTTGAGGGTGATGTAGATTATAGATCTTCACAGGACAGAGTTGAGGGTGATGTAGATTATAGATCTTCACAGGACAGAGTTGAGGGTGATGTAGATTATAGATCTTCACAGGACAGAGTTGAGGGTGATGTAGATTATAGATCTTCACAGGACAGAGTTGAGGGTGATGTAGATTATAGATCTTCACAGGACAGAGTTGAGGGTGATGTAGATTATAGATCTTCACAGGACAGAGTTGAGGGTGATGTAGATTATAGATCTTCACAGGACAGAGTTGAGGGTGATGTAGATTATAGATCTTCACAGGACAGAGTTGAGGGTGATGTAGATTATAGATCTTCACAGGACAGAGTTGAGGGTGATGTAGATTATAGATCTTCACAGGACAGAGTTGAGGGTGATGTAGATTATGGATCTTCACAGAACAGCAGATGGGAGGAATACAACAGCAGGACTGCTGGGGTCTAAAAATGATCTTCACAGGACAGAGTTGAGGGTGATGTAGATTATAGATCCAGAGTTGAGGGTGATGTAGATTATAGAGATTATAGATTATAGATCTTCAAAACCTGAAGAGAATCTTCATAGTAGGTCAATTATTAAAGAACACTAAGGCAGAATCTGATTTAAGTGCCTTAAATACATTTATTTCAGTAGCTGTTATTGTCTGTTATAGCTATTATAGCTGTTATTGTATGAGTGGATGTGAATGTTGCTGTGTGTTAACTGCAGTCGTGTGAACACAAGGACCTTTCCTGGTCTTCCCTGATCCTCTGCATCAGTTCTGTTACCCACGCATTTTCTCCCCTGACTGAGTTAAGAATAGCTCAGCATTCAACAAGTAATCTTCTAGTGAAGGAAAATTTTAGTATGGACACACTCGCATAGTCAGTAACTCACCCACCTCACAGCTCTCCCCTTTCATCACTCACACTCACTCACACACACTCACTCACACAGAATCAAACATCAAAGATTTCTACTCTCCTCATAGTGGTAGGTGCAGTAGTTCTGGGGGGCTAAGAGGTAATTGAAATAATACATTTAAAAAGAAGCATGAAAGTATAAGAAGGAAGTAAATTCCCATGCTGTAAATGATTCTTTTAGTTGAGCTATCCTTTGCTTGGGATGGGAGAGATTGAAAATGAAAAACCTGTAGACCATGCAGTTCTTTGATCAAGGGCTTCCCATCTACCTGCTCTAGTTCATTTCATGAAAGATGTCAGGGCATTGATTGATATCCTGTGTGAGTACTAGTGACTGCTGCAGCGACCACGGTGGTGGGGGGGGGGGGAATGATTATTTCTGAAGTCCTTAGAAGCCATGTAAGACACCATTGATATCAATAGTATCACTATTTTAGTAAATAGTCTGATCGAGCAAATGATTGTGCTATTTAATCAAGCTATTACTGTTTCTATTAAAGACATAGAACTGTATTTAATTCACAGATAAATGAGCACACTGCCAGCACAACCAGTAGTTACATTATGGTGTCGATGTGTCAAGTGTGATTCCTTTACACACAAACAGTTGTGTTCTTAAGGCTGTCTGCCTCTTCCACTCAACTGTTTAAGATGGGGTTTATGCATAATTTGCATAAAATTATTATAGAATAAATATAACTTTTCTTGATTAAATACATGTATTTCTCATTGCTCTTCACATACAGTGCCTTCAGAAAGTATTCATACCCCTTGACTTTTTTCCCCACCCATATATACACACAATACCCCAAAATAACATAGTGAAACATGTTTTTAGACATTTTAGCAAATATTTTGAAAAGTATATACATAAATATCTAATTTACATAAGTATTCACACCCTTGAGTCAATACCTTGTGGAATCGTCCTTGGCAGCGATTACAGCTGTGAGTCTTTCTGGGTAAGTCTCTAAGAACTTTCCACACCTGTTGAGTACAATATTTGTCCATTATTCTGTTAAAAATACTTCAAGCTCTGTCAAATTGGTTGTTGATCATTGCGCGACAACCATTTTCAGGTCTTGCCCATCAGGACTCGGCCACTCAGGAAAATTCACTGTCTTCTTGGTAAGCAACTCCAGTGTAGATTTTGCTTTGTGTTTTAGGTTATTGTCCTGCTGAAAGGTGAATTAATCTCCCAATGTCTAGTGGAAGGTAGACTGAACCAGGTTTTATCTCTAGGATTTTTCCTGTACTTAGCTCCATTCTGTTCTTTTTTCCTGAAACTCCCAAGTCCTTAACGATTACAAGCATACCCATCATATAATGTAGCCACCATTATGCTTGCAAATATGTAGAAAGGTACTCAGTAATGTGTTGTATTGGATTTGCCCCTAACACACATTTACACTTAGTATTCAGGACAAAACGCTAATTGCTTTGCCACATTATTTGCAGTATTACTTTAGTGCCTTGTTGCAAACAAGATGGATGTTTTGGAATATTGTTATTCTGTTCAGGCTTCCTTCTTTTCACTTTGTCATTTAGGTTAGTATTGTGGAATAACTACAATGCTGTTGATCCATCCTCAGTCTTCGCCTATCACAGCCATTAAACTCTGTAACTGTTTTAAAGTCACAATTGGCCTCATAGTGAAATCCCTGAGTGGTTTCCTCCCTCTCTGGCAACTGAGTTAGGAAGAACGCCTGTATCTTTGTAGTGACTGTGTGAATTGATACACCAACCAAAGTTGAATTAATAATTTCACCATTTCACCAATTTCACCACCACTAACCCTAACCCTAACCCTAACCCTAACCCTTAACCCCTAACCCTAACCCTAACCCTAACCCTAACTTCACCATGCCATTCACTCATTGGAATTTTCAATGTCTGCTTTTTATTTTTACCCATCTAAAGAAGGTGCCCTTCTTTGCGAGGCATTGGAAAACCTCCCTGGAAGTTGAGTCTGTGTTTCAAATTCACTGTTCGACTGAGGTTCCTTACAGATAATTGTATGTGTCGGGTACAGATACAGTAGTCATTCAATACAGTAGTCATTCAATACAGTAGTCATTCAATACAGTAGTCATTCAATACAGTAGTCATTCAAAATACATGTTAAAACACTATTGCACACAGAGTGAGTCCAAGCAACTTATTAGGTTGGCACATTTTTACTCCTGAACTTATTTAGGCTTGCCATAACAAAGGGGTTGAATACTTATTGACTCAAGACATTTAATTATAATGTCTAAAAACACAATTCCACTTTGACATTATGGGGTATTGTGAGTAGGCCAGTGAATAAACATCTAGATTTAATCCATTTAAATTCAGGCCGTATCATGACGAAATGTGGAACAAGAATACTTTCTGAAGGCAGTCTACTTGCAGTTTGGAACATGTGCCTGTAGTCTATGACACGACCACCACTGTCCATACATTGCTTACTCCTATTGTCTCGAAAGACATACTTTTCAATAGCTCCTCTTTGTGAAAGACCAGGATTCATCTGAGACAATAGAGTAAACAGATCAGGCAATGTCCGTGTTTGCAAAGGGACACTAGAGACACTCCAATCAAACAAGGGCTCGGTAGGAAACGCGTCTGCCTCTCAGAAGGCCTCCATTACAACAGACATGGAGTCATGATGGACTGATGCAGAGTGGTGTGTGCCCCAGTCAGACCATAGTCTTTAGTCTTTGGCTCTCCCCTACGTCCTTTTTTTGTGGGACAATATAATGACATCATAAGTATGGTACATTTAAAGGGATACTTCGGGATTTTGGCAATGAGGCCCTTTATCTACTTCCCTGGAGTCAAATGAACTAGTGGATAAAAATGTTATGTCTCTGTGTCCAGTATGAAGGAAGTTAGAGGTAGTTTTGTGAACCAATGCTAACGCAATGACTGGAAGTCTATCGGTATCTGCTAGCATTACATACAAATGGTATCCACAAGTTAATCTCACTCTGGGGAAGTAGATAAAGAGCATCATTACCAAAATCCTGAAATGTCCATTTAAGTTTTGTTCAAATTCTCATCACGATACAGAACTGTGAGAGAGGATACAGTACATGCTGTCAAACTGCTGTGTGCAATTGAAAAACAAATAGTGATTCAAGATCTGATGATATGATATTGAATTAAATCCTGTTTTAATAAACAGCAGACAGTGTATTCTTGTAAAATGGGTTTTGTGTTTTGACTAGATCTCCCAAAATGTTTAACCAACATTTAAAGTCCTTTCTGTATCTTGGAGAATGAGTCACAGCAACACGTTGATGATCAGAACCAAACCATTTGTGGATATGATTCATCCATACAACACAGCTGTTGAAGATGGCTGTGTGAGACTGCAGAACCTACTTCCCCAAAGTCAGGAGATTGGATAGTTAGCCAGGGTTAATCACAAGCTCTTACACTGTTGTTCCACATTGCTGTTTGCTTATGGGCCCTCTTTGCCGTGTTGATGATCTTGTTCCAACCTCAGAATGTGTGAGAGCTGTGACGATCACATTTTGTAATTATACACCTGGCAAAAAGAGCCGACATCAGCTGAACATTGGTTGTATTAATCACATGGTATAATCTGTGTTGTGGTCATATTGCCATGCTTTTATAGCCAATTAAATCTCACTGCTGCTGAAAGCAAATAGAGTATTGGAGAACCGGTATTAGACTGAACAGGTCCCTTGTCCATACATGAATAATTAAACAAGGAGATCGATAAAGATGCAGATTTTTTTAAACATCTGATCACTTGAGATGAAAGAAAGGAATGAGGACATTATTTGCCATAAAATGGGCTTTTGTACAAATGCATATGAATGAATGATCTAAACAACAGAGAAGGACTTGAAAGGATTTGCCAGTGATCAGTGACACTGTTCTAGTCTGTTGAAGAGATTAATTTGCATGCCAGCTCAATTGCCTTCTAAAAAATAATGCTGTGTGTACATCCATCTCTCGGAGTGTCTCTGTCTCTTCAATAGCACCATACATCACAGTGCCAGAAAAAATGTTCAGCTCAGATCACCCTTCACATTTGTTTGACACACTCTTTCATTTCCTCGATACCCGGCATAAAGGGAAATATACCATTCGGCACCTTTGTAGTATTACCGCCTCTTACGTGTCATTCAAATACATGTTTTGATCTCTAGTGTAATTGCGAGATCCTGCTCACATATCTTTGACTAACTACTTTCAGTCTGTTAAAAATGGAATATGGTGACTGAGATAGTCTCCACAAAGCTTTATCTGGGGGGCCTATACCCTACGGAGATGTAATGACATCATATGAAGTGAGAGTCAAATTCCTTTATGCCACTTGACACTACTTTTTTGGGTAGTTACTGTAAGCATGCTATTTTAGCTGAAGTGATTGAATGTTTGGGAGCCTAAAGTAAATTGTTAGGGAGTTTTCAGTGTCTTAAAAACTGGCTAATGCTTGTTGTTTAATCCTTTGTGGGCTGGGTTTATTAAAACTGCCGGGTGAGTCATGCCATAGCTCACACTCCAAGCTTTAGAGAGGCTAAAGAGAGAAGGGAGAAGAAGAAAGAGAGTAAAAGGAGAAAGGCTAAGCCATAACTACTTTTCGTGAGGTGAGGTCAGTGGCTGGGTAGGCACTGGCTATTATCAAAGCCAGATTTACTCCCAAATAAACCTTGATAAAGCCCAAGTTCTCCATACAACAGATAGCTCCAACAACCATAATGATATTGGCTATTAAATGAAATTGACAACAAAAAAAGAAACAAATCTAAATACCAATGTAGCCAAACTACACAAACGATAGCCTCCAATGGCAGAATATTTCATATCATCTGACAAAATGACACACTGCTCAACTCAGCTCAGCCATAGACTGATGTAGTTTCCACAGTTACAACCAATAGGTGGCACTAAAATGCATTTCATCCAAATAGTTTACAACGCAAACTCCATAGCCTTTCACAATGGATTTACAATTCTTCCAATGCACTGCACGCAAACACACACACACACATTTAAATATTATTTACACACACTTATAAAATAAAAGTTTCTAACGAAATTTCCATATCAACATTAAACATCTTTTGAAAAGGAAATTCTATCTTGATAAATTAAATGCATCAAAGGTATGTTTTCTATTCTAATGTTCATTCAACAGTATGCATTTAGGCATGTCTTACTTGTAAATGAAGTCCATTTGTCTGTCCTTCAGGGTGAACCTCTTGGTCACAGCGTTGTAGATGTCACAGCAGAACCCCTAGGTCCATGACTTTTTTTCTGCATGGACATGGCAGGCCCACAGTCATATCGGAGACACGTCCACAAGGCCTCCTTCGGTTCCATTTTCACACTGACACAAAAAGTCACACACACACATACAGTAGATGATAGCACAGTTCTCCTACACAGCACACAGGTAAGCAGCTCCGTCCATTAGGGCATCCAGACGGTTGGAGAGCAGAATCTTCCCGCGTGAGTGTAGAAGCCAAGGCTCGGGCCCTCATTGAATGGCAGGAGAAGCCTCTTCCCATTACGTCCACGAAGCAAAAGTAAATGTCCAAGATGTGTAAAAGTCTGAGTAAAGAGTGAATTGTTAATGATGTTTCAGACAAGTTGACAGTCCAGTATTCTCTGTTTGCCTGCCCGACAGCTAGCAGCAAGGGAGATAGTGGTTGCCTGTCATGAATAAGTCACTTCTTGAAAAGCTCTTGTATGTAAGTAAGCATTTCACTATTAGTCCACACATGTTGCTTACGAAGCATGTGATGAATAACATTTAATTTTGTTTGCTGCCTCTGTCTGGTTTTAAGTTTCATTATAGTTGACGTTCCAGTCTTCAAACCCTCCAAACAGTGCAGAAAATTGTTTGAGGTACAGTATAGTGTCCATTTGTCAGGTTGTTTTTGCTAGCTAGCTTTGTTCACTTCAAGGGATGCGAGCGCCAAATTATGTAGATACGGCCAAAGGTGTATAGTTTACCCACACAAAATGTTTAGGCAACATGCATGCACAAAATATGAACTCGTCTCAATGCAACGAATGAAGCTACTTCAAGCTAGGAAAAGCAGCGACCCCTATGCTGACCCTGTCCATTAACAATGACTGTTAGGAACAGCCACGCTCATCAACGATTTAAAGGAATGGAAAGGAAGGCATGATTACGCATAATACCTTTTTTTATTTGTCTTTTCATAACTGTTTTGAATGAGTTTATCGCATGGTAAGCACTGCCTACTCTGACTGCATGTCCCGTGCCACCTATCACAGGGAGACCTCAGAATGAGAGGGCAAGCACAGCCAATCGGAAGCTTTGTAGCCAGATCTATGAGTGAGTGCTTCCATCCAGGTGTTCTTTGTTCAACTCAGTCTTTATCTGACTTCAGACTGTCTGCCATGTACTGTAACTCAGCTAAGTGTTTCTAGTGTGGGCCGGGTAGTGCCACCACTCCGAGGAGAGCTGATGTCGGCCCTGCTCTGCTCTGGTTCTGACAGGGTGGCCACCGAGTGTTAATGAGTCAGAGATCTCTCTCTCTCTCTCTCTCTCTCTCTCTCTCTCTCTCTCTCTCTCTCTCTCTCTCTCTCTCTCTCTCTCTCTCTCTCTCTCTCGCTCTCTGCAACAGAGAGGCCCATCCCTCATGGTAAGAGGCAGTCCTCTTGGCCAGGCCACAACACACAGGCACAAAGACAAGGTGCTGCTCAATAAAACAGCCACATCACATACCTGCTTGACTCACTATCCAAAGATAAAAGGGCATTTGTCAATGAAGAACAGGAAGAATAGGCGTTTGTGTCTGATCCTCTTAAAGTAAGTAGCCGCAGAGTTCCCTGTATATGCAGGTATAGATAAAAATACTTACTATAACACTGGCAAGCTTCAGATAAAATGCATAAGCAATACATGCAGAAGATAATTAAGCCCCCCACACACATCTTTCACAGAGACACAGGAATAACAGATCCACAGAGCATCTAACATATTTAATGCACTGCTAGACATAACCATTGAATACTGCATATTGTATCTATCCCTCCCTCTGTCCCTCCCTCCTTCTTTCCTTCTGTCCATCTTTTTTTAATATGTCTCTCTTGTTTTTGTCAGACTCAGGTTGGTTTGTTCTGTTGTTCAAGAGATATAGAACATGTCCTGTGTTTGATTCCAGACCTTTTGTCCACCTAGGGAGAGGCTGGGGTATTACAGTGGGCTGTGGCTCTATAGGTGTCTTGTCAGGACTGGAGATGCAGCTTCAACACTTTTAATTGGACCCGTCCAGGCCCTCTACTGTCTGTACCAAGAGCATTGACTGACTCTGTCTACTGACTCTGTCAAAGATCACTGAGGCACAGTATCGATACTGACAGTTAACAAGCAGGGAAACCATAGGCCCGTATGTCTTATGGCTCGACTAGTTAATGTAGAGGAGGCACAGCTCCCTTTATCCTTCCAACTACAATGACTTGACTTCTGTAGTGTGCTTTACACCAGAGCATATCAGACCAGCTCCAACCGATCAGTGGTGCAAAAACTGCTCACAAAATAAACAGCGTCTGAGGTTGACTCTTTATGAGGTACCTCCTTTCTCAATGAAAGTGGTATTGCTTTTATATTGACTTGCTTTAACATTGCAGTTCTGTCATCTTACTTGATTAATAATGTTTTGCACTTTAGCACAGATTGGAAATGTATAATTCCAGCTTAGTATGCATGCCGTTTATTATAAACTTGTGCCACATATCCAGTGCGCTGACTGGCAGTCTCATGTCTCACAGCAGGCATGGGGAGAGATTGCTCTGCCTAATAGGCCCATGCAGGCTGGGTGAGGCATGCTACAGTAGGCTGGGAGGCTGCTGGGAGTTTTAATGTGTGGACTGACAGCCCTAATACATCTTGAATGCTTAAGGAAAGCTTTTGCACAGGGTCATCTTTCTCTGCTGCCGTTGCCTACTGTTTGCCATATTGGTCGTGACCTCCTGTTTGTCTTTAAATGGCGTTGGAGTCACCGTTAGTCAGTCTCTGGTCCAGTGCCTCCTGTTTCTAATCTTACTCTAGTTATTAGGACTTGTCAACATTTGCATGATTAGTGACTCTCTGTTGTCCTCTGTGTCAAACGACTTGCTTAGCAACAGTATATGACATGCTCAACTTCTCTGGGCTCCATAAATTAGCATGCACTCCGCAACACTCTTCCTAGCAATGACCTGGTTGGTCATCAACCATTCTTGGTTGGTCATCAATCGACAAGGTAATTGAAAAAAACATGCTTATTTTATTTTATAATATACATCATTTAAAATGGCCAAGTTCTATTCACAACAGTATTCAGCTGGTAAGAGACAGACATTCCGTAAATACTAGGAATAGATTGTCCACCATCTATGCGTTATCCAGACAGAAAAGAGAATTAGGCAAAAGAACATTTCGATTTAGAGCAATACAGAAATGGAATAAATTAGCTGAACAAACTAGAAACCTTTCAATATATAAATGTAAACATTATTTTAAAACAATTTAAATCTAGTATATAGAAATGTTGTGGGATTATAGTAGATGAAGAATCAATATTTTTTTAGATTAAGTATTTATTGGCTCATTATGCTAGTGTATTATGTATGTTTGTAATAGTGTGTTATATGTGAAAGTGTGTTTGTATTATAAATTGTATTTTAATGTTTAAGGACTCTTGGAAGATTAGTCCAAATGGGGACTAAAAGAGATCCTAATAAAATCAAACCAGTGTTTTTATTTTTACAAACATTGTATACAGGCTATAAGATATGTTAGTTACTGTTAGGGAGCAGGTTATGTAATCAGATGAAATATTGACAAGGGGATATTTCTATGGGGACCTGATATAAGACTGATTGTAGATGTTGCTTTGAAAGACCAATAAGGATGGATTGTCTTCAGTGCATCGCAGTATGGCATCACATGAACAAAGTATTTTATAGTGTTCACTTATAATGTTCATTGTATATCTATGTTATTAGGTCTACTATGTATAGTATTCCTGACCAGAACACTGAGCAGCTACCAAGGTTACAGTAGCGGTACATACAGAACTGTACTGCACCGCAGTTCACAACCCCCAGGGGTTCCTGGTCTCTCCAGAACCACCATCACTGTATGTTCATGAGAGAATGAAACTTTTATTCTTATAAAAAATGTTTTTCTCCCCAATTCCATGGTATCCAATTGGTAGTGCTGCTTCTTGACACAATGCCCACTTAACCCAGGAGCCAGCCGCACCAATGCATCAGATGAACCACCGTGTCAGCGTGCACTGTGAGTTGCTAGTGCGCAATAGGACAAGGACATCCCTGCCAGCCAAACCCACTCGACACTGGACCTATTGTGCGCCACCCCATGGGTCTCTCGGTCATGGCCGGCTGCGACAGAGCCTGGATTCGAACTCAGAATCTCTAGTGGCACAGCTTCACTGTGATGCAGAGCATTAGACCACTGATCCACTCGGGAGGCCATGAGAATGGAATTTTAATAAGGATGAACTAATGTTGAGAGAGAGAGAAAGAGAGAGAGAGAGGAAGAGAGAGAGAGAGAGAGAGAGAGAGAGAAGAAGCGTAATGACTAATGCTGATGGAGTTACTGCGTTCGTTACACAAGTGTGTCCACATGTCCTCTCTGGCGCATTAGCTCTGCATATTTCATGCTCCTTATTACTATTTCATATGTTTCCTTTTATGCTCTCTCCCCTCCACTTATTCTGTCTCTTCACATATTCTCACTGCAGACTAAGGATAAAGAAGACTACAATTCCTGTATTTTCTTGTGACCCAGACTGGACCTCTTTGTTTACTAGACAGGGGTTTTTAATGTTCCTTTGCCCAATTCAACCAAACGCCATTACAGGGGAGAGATCTCTGTGCTGACCCCAGCTCCCCTCTGATAGTTGGGCTTGTTGGACTGGGAAAGGGCCCTGGTGACATAGTGTTTCAGCACCACACATGTGGACAGCTCCTGCCAACATAATAATCATTCAGAGCGGTCTCTCAGTGGTCCTCACTCGTCTTCTTGGTTCCCTCTCTCAGCCTGCCTGTTTGTGAAGGTCCTTTACGTCTATGCGGGCTACTGTACATAGATCACAGGAGGTTGGTGGCACCTTAATTGGGGAGGACGGGGCTGTGGTAATGTCTGAAGCGGAATAAGTGGAATGGTATCAAATACTTCAAACAAATAGTTTCCATGTGTTGAATGCCATTCCATTCGCTCCATTCCAGTCAATATGAGCCATCCTCCCCTCAGCAGCCTCCACTGATTTAGGTGACCACCTGCATATTGCCTCTCAACTGGCCACCTAGTTAGCAATCATTCCATTTTACAAGGATAAACAAACGGTTATTTGCATGAGTTCTGAGCATGCTTAGATCTGTATGACTGCAGAAGACTCAATGCTATCCCTCCTAGCAAGGCGTCTGCTTTATAGGTTAACTACCTTCAGTCTGTTGGGGCGCTTTTTCTGAGACTGGCATAGTGATTTCCATAATCAATCAAATACAAAGAGATTCAGTGAGGGTGACACAGTCACAGCTTCAGAAATACCAGGCTACAGATGTAGGATCTTAACTTGAGCCAGTTTGCTACTGCAGGAAATTATAAACTTCATAAGCCTTTTTAAACGTCAAATACACTACACGTTTTTAATGTCCTGTATTACACACCTGCGACAGGGTGGGATCCTACATATGTACTGTTTTTCAGTATGTCCATTTATTTTGGTCTCATTTCTTATTCTCCATTTTCCCCTACCCCCCGTCCCTATACATTCGGACTCTGTTCCCTGTGTGCAGGAGAAAAAGCTGTTGAGATGAGGAAGGTAGGTAGGGAGAGCTGAGCAGAATACTGAAGCATGTTTTCGCAGTGCGCACTAGGTACAGAGGAGGATCCACCTGCACCTCTATGGAAATAAGACGAAGAAGAAGAAATCAACCAGTAAGAGATGTGAGAGAAGCCTACAGTCTAAATGTTCTATTACCACACACAGTGAAGGTACATTGGATATTTATCGTGTCTTCTTTAGTTGTCTTTATTTAGCTCATTTTTCAAAGACAAACACCTCATTCAGAAAGACGAGACTACAGGTAATGGATAATCCTACACTGTTGATCAGGTACAAGCAGGTCTACACACACGCAAACAAGAACGGGGGGCTTGAAGAAAGAATGTGTAGCTATATACGTTGTTAACTGTAGTTGAAAAGGATTCTATTTTAGAAAGTGTGAACAGAAAAAAAGTATATTCGTCATTCTTATCCAAAAAAACCCACACAAACCCATTCACATTCACATCCACTACATATGCACAAACACACACACTTTTACACTCATCTTATGCTGCTGCTACTCTGTTCTTTATTTGATTCTTATTATTATCTATCCTGATGCTTAGTCACTTTACCCTGAACACATGTACATATCTACCTCAAATACCTCGTACTTCTGCACACTGACCTGGTACTGGTTCTCCCAGTATATACTAAGCAAACATTAAACTCTGCATCTTTGGGAAGGGCTCGTAAGCAAGCATTTTATGGTAAAAATCTACACCAGTTGTATACGACACGTATGAATAAAAATATGTGGATTCTGCAATTTTTGTATTTTTCTGTGAGTTTTGAATCATGGACCCGGATAACGGGAAGATACTCTAAAGACAGCTGTTATTCACTGAGACGATTTGTTTCTGCTGCTGACATCTATACACCGCAAGGCACATCTCATTACTTTCTGCTGTCAATCCAGGTGGCTCCAACTCATCGATCTGGTGAACTGGACTCCAGCCGATGACATCATGTTGATGAATGTTTCACTTTTTGTAACATCTAATGCTAGTTCATTGATGCATGCCTTGGCTTGTAGGTGTGTCATCGTTGATTTGTAGAGTGAAGTACCATGTCGTCAATGACTACAGCTTCAGCCCAGTGTGCCACTGCTTATGGTAATAAAGGATGAGGCTGTGGATGAGGTTGTTTATTTCACCCATTGGGCCTTTATTTGGCTGTCTCTCAACCAAACCAGTGGTGAGCAAAACACAAGAAGCTCAATGGTGTGTTTCACTGTGTTTTCAATATGATTACACTTCAATAGAGTTGGACAGGAGAGGCACGTATGAATGCATGGCAGTCTCTTGTAGAGGGCCTAATCTCTCCCAGACAGACAGACAGACAGACAGACAGACAGACAGACAGACAGACAGACAGACAGACAGACAGACAGACAGACAGACAGACAGACAGACAGACAGACAGACAGACAGACAGACAGAGGGCCTAATCTCTCACAGACAGACAGACAGACAGACAGACAGACAGACAGACAGACAGACAGACAGACAGACAGACAGACAGACAGACAGACAGACAGACAGACAGAGGGCCTAATCTCTCCCAGACAGACAGACAGACAGACAGACAGACAGACAGACAGACAGACAGACAGACAGACAGACAGACAGACAGACAGACAGACAGACAGACAGACAGACAGACAGACAGACAGACAGACAGACAGACAGACAGACAGACAGACAGACAGACAGACAGACAGACAGACAGACAGAGGGCCTAATCTCTCCCAGACAGACAGACAGACAGACAGACAGACAGACAGACAGACAGACAGACAGACAGACAGACAGACAGACAGACAGACAGAGGGCCTAAACTGTCACAGACAGACAGACAGACAGACAGACAGACAGACAGACAGACAGACAGACAGAGGGCCTAATCTCTCACAGACAGACAGACAGACAGACAGACAGACAGACAGACAGACAGACAGACAGACAGACAGACAGACAGACAGACAGACAGACAGACAGACAGACAGACAGACAGACAGACAGACAGACAGACAGACAGACAGAGGGCCTAATCTCTCCCAGACAGACAGACAGACAGAGGGCCTAATCTCTCCCAGACAGACAGACAGACAGACAGAGGGCCTAATCTCTCCCAGACAGACAGACAGACAGACAGACAGACAGACAGACAGACAGACAGACAGACAGACAGACAGACAGACAGACAGACAGACAGACAGACAGACAGACAGACAGACAGACAGACAGACAGACAGACAGAGGGCCTAATCTCTCCCAGACAGACAGACAGACAGAGGGCCTAATCTCTCCCAGACTCTCTCAGACCAGCACATGGCCGGACACACTCAATGGTAGAGGGAAAAAAACAGCTGCTTCAAGTCCACTTCCACAGAGAGACAGATATTTATAACACTTCTATTGTATTGACATTCTAAAGAGATTACTGCCCTCAGTCTTATGTTATGGATATTGTTTTTATTTCTTGTCTTTCTTTCCCCTAAACCTGTCTGGTTGAATGGTCAGAGACCATTGAATATCCCCTGACCTCTTGTATGTAAAATGGCTGACATTCATGTGTAGTTCCAATATGATGGACAGCCAGAGAGGCAAGATTAATAGCACTCTTTAAATGAGAATTGATTTTCCTAGCAGCTCCTCAAAATGTAATCAGCACAGTGAAAAATAATAACCATTTCATTTTTTGACAGAAAGCAGAGGGCCAGATGGGCAACACATCTTATTTTAGATTGCATTTTTAATCATATTCTGATATATGGTGTCTTTCAAGTTTTTGTTATGAAGTCTTCATTCCTTGACTTTTTATAAAATTGACATGGAAACAGGCTTATGTGTTCTTCACAACATATTAGTTCAGGTAATTATACAGTAAGGCTTTTTAATTGCAAAGATTATCAACTTCTATCTGTGACCAATGGCCTTCCATTGTTTCCATCCCTTTGATATTATTAGTAGAAATTGTGCACCATTACTAACATTTTAAAAGCCTGTTATATTTAATGAAGTGCCCTTCAATATAACCAATTGGAGAATTCAATAAATTCCCTCTGACTTCCAGGAAGATTTTAACCCACTTAAAAAAAACTTTGTCCATGTTTTGACCATTGTTGATTAGATTATTATTTATTTCATGTAAATTAGTGAATCATTTTTTTTATTTTTTTTATTTTATTTTTTTATTTCACCTTTATTTAACCAGGTAGGCCAGTTGAGAACAAGTTGTCATTTACTACTGTGACCTGGCCAAGATAAAGCACAGCATTTCCTACTGCGACCTGGCCAAGATAAAGCACAGCATTTACTACTGCGACCTGGCTAAGATAAAGCACAGCATTTACTACTGCGACCTGGCCAAGATAAAGCACAGTATTTACTACTGCGACCTGGCCAAGACAGAGCACAGCATTTACACCTGTCCCTCAATTTAAGGTCAACCCTGTTAAGTGAACTGAACTCTCATTTTAATATGGTGAAACTATTCCTTTAAAAACATTATTTTTTCAAAAGAAACATTGAAAATCTACAAGTCAAATCATAGTGTATGTGAGCTGGTTCTACTCTTTTTGGCCATTTTCTGGTGTTTTGTGGAGGAAAAGTGACCGGGTCAAGCATAACACGGCAACCCTGTTCCATCACCCTTGTAACAAGGGGATTTATGGATGATTTAAGATGAGGTTGTGTACCCTGTTACGGTCAACCCTGTTCCATCACCCTTGTAACAAGGGGATTTATGGATGATTTAAGATGAGGTTGTGTACCCTGTTACGGTCAACCCTGTTCCATCACCCTTGTAACAAGGGAATTAATGGATGATTTAAGATGAGGTTGTGTACCCTGTTACGGTCAACCCTGTTACTTTATTTGGCACTTACTATAGTATTTTTTTAAACCTCTTAAGCTATCAGAAGCTTCTGAAACAATTGTTGGAAAAATGACTTGTGTCATGCACGAAGTAGATATCCTAACCGACTTGCCAAAACTATAGTTTGTTAACAAGACATTTGTGGAGTGGTTGAAAAATGAGTTTTATTGACTCCAACCTACAGTTGAAGTCGGAAGTTTACATACAGTACACTTAGGTTGGAGTCATTAAAACTCAACATCTCAAAAACTCAACTGTGTGAATCAGGCCGTCATGGTTGATTTGCTGCAAAGAAACCACTACTAAAGGACACCAATAAAAAGAAGAGACTTGCTTGGGCCAAGAAACACAAGCAGTGGACATTAGACTAGTGGAAATGTGTCGTTTCGTTTGATGAGTCCAAATTTGAGATTTTTGGTTCCAACCGCTGTGTCTTTGTGAGACACAGAGTAGGTGAGCAGATGATCTTTGCATGTGTGGTTCCCACAGTGAAGCATGGAGGAGGAGGTGTGGCTACAGCATGGCTACAACAGCATTCATCAGCGATACATCATCCCATCTGGTTTGCGCTTATCATTTGTTTTTCAACACGACAATGACCCAAAATACACCTCCAGGCTGTATAAGGGATATTTTCATCTAAAATCTAAAATATATTTGGATTTGTTAACACTTTTTTGGTAATTACATGTTTCCATATGTGTTATTTCATAGTTTTGTTGTCTTCACTTGAAAATAGTAAAAATAAAGAAAAACTCTTGAATGAGTAGGTGTGTCCAAACTTTTGACTGGTACTGTACATACATACATACATACATACATACATACATACATACATACATACATACATACATACATACATACATACATACATACATACATACATACATACATACATACATACATACATACATACATACATACATGCATACATACATACATACATACAAACATACATACATACAAACGTAATATATGTGGATAAATAAATACAGAAAAATGAAACAATAGGCATTTGATCCCAGTCTGGCACAAAGAGAAGGTTTATGCGGGTATCAAGCCTATACACAATCTATATACCCACTTGCCATTTACCACAAAGAAGCTAAATATTTTTTATAATTTAATGATAGGTAGCCCTTTTTCTGTTATTCCAGGCTTTATCTAGATATTCCGCAAACGGAAATACACAATGGACAAAACACAATTTCAGTTTCTCCTCATGGCTCAGCCACGTAATACCAGGGTATATCTGGTGTGCTTTCTAGAATAAGATCAAGCGTATATCGTGGTAGAAAGGGCAAAAGAGGATAACATTTGTTTCATTCTCTATTTCTTCGAGGTCACAATAGTTACTTTCCTCTTCAATTTCACTGCAATACAGAGCTGTTTCAATACGCAGAGGCAATATCCCTGCTCTTACCTGTTTCAATACGCAGAGGCAATATCCCTGCTCTTACCTGTTTCAATACGCAGAGGCAATATCCCTGCTCTTACCTGTTTCAATACGCAGAGGCAATATCCCTGCTCTTACCTGTTTCAATACGCAGAGGCAATATCCCTGCTCTTACCTGTTTCAATACGCAGAGGCAATATCCCTGATCTTACCTGTTTCAATACGCAGAGGCAATATCCCTGCTCTTACCTGTTTCAATACGCAGAGGCAATATCCCTGCTCTTACCTGTTTCAATACGCAGAGGCAATATCCCTGCTCTTACCTGTTTCAATACGCAGAGGCAATATCCCTGCTCTTACCTGTTTCAATACGCAGAGGCAATATCCCTGCTCTTACCTGTTTCAATACGCAGAGGCAATATCCCTGCTCTTACCTGTGCACATAGCAATCTCTTGCTTTTCCCTAGGTTATTCATAATATATATCTCCACAAATGATTTAATTAAACAAAAAGTTCTCGATTGGGGTGTATGGTTAATCTCCAACCAATTTTTCTTCATATTGCATCAACAGTTGTTTTTTAATAATATCTCCCTAAATGTGGTTTTTGTACAGATGTTGACAGTAAAACTGTTGAAACAGGTCAGACACAGTGGGATAGATCCCATTGAAAAACTTGACTAGCTATTCTGGCAGTCGGCATATCCAACAGTCTATTCCAGTCACACCATACACGCCTTCCATCTCACCTCACAGGGTTCCCAGCCCATGTCCACGGTTATTACAAGTATAGGTGAAAAACTGTGGAGACCTAAAAAGTAACGTACTGCTCTGTTATGGACATGTTCATGATACTTAGCACCCCACACTCCTGCTGAATAGTCCAGAACAGGACTCACACATGTCTGATACAGTTGGGAATACAAAGCATAACCAATGTCTTTGAGTGTTCTAGTTTTCCTGTAACTCCTCTAAGAGCTCTACTTGCTGAGTCGGCCAGGGCAGATGTGCCCTAATAGAAAGGTAATATGTTCATCAATAGAGACGCAAATATTTGTTGTTTTCACCCCAAAAAAACTGAAAAACACTTCTCTTTGTACCTGGTTTTCTACAGTGCATTATCTGGTTGTCTGTCTGGTTGATCTGCCTGGTTGATCTGTCCTGGTTGATCATGAGTCTCCATCTTTTACACCAATTGACTGCACACAATAACATGTTCTGCAGGTCTTGTTCAGTTTCTGCCATCAAAATAATATAATCTGCATATAAAAGGATACTAAGCCTTTCATCATCATATCTTACTCCAATATTCCAATATTTAACTGTTTAATTTATTTTGCCAAATCATTTACAGTTGGGTAAAAAAGTATTTAGTCAGCCACCAATTGTGCAAGTTCTCCCACTTAAAAAGATGAGAGAGGCCTGTAATTTTCATCATAGGTACACTTCAACTATGACAGACAAAATGTGAAAAAAAATCCAGAAAATCACATTGTAGGACTTTTAATGAATTTATATGCAAATTATGGTGGAAAATAATTATTTGGTCACCTACAAACAAGCAAGATTTCTGGCTCTCACAGACCTGTAACCTCTTCTTTAAGAGGCTCCTCTGTCCTCCACTCGTTACCTGTATTAATGGTACCTGTTTGAACTTGTTATCAATATAAAAGACACCTGTCCACAACCTCAAACAGTCACACTCCAAACTCTACTATGGCCAAGACCAAAGAGCTGTCAAAGGACACCAGAAACAAAATTGTAGACCTGCACCAGGCCTGGAAGACTGAATCTGTAATAGGTAAGCAGCTTGGTTTGAAGAAATCAGCTGTGGGAGCAAATATTAGGAATATTAGGTGGGGTCAAAATGATCACAAGAACGGTGAGCAAAAATCCCAGAACCACACGGGGGGACCTAGTGAATGACCTGCAGAGAACTGGGACCAGAGTAACAAAGCCTACCATCAGTAACACACTACACCGCCCGGGACTCAAATCCTGCAGTGCCAGACGTGTCCCCCTGCTTAAGCCAGTACATGTCCAGGCCTGTCTGAAGTTTGCTAGAGAGCATTTGGATGATCCAGAAGAAGATTGAGAGAATGTCATATGGTCAGATGAAACCAAAATATAACTTTTTGGTCAAATCTCAACTCGTCGTGTTTGGAGGACAAAGAATGCTGAGTTGCATCCAAAGAACACCATACCTACTGTGAAGCATGGGGGTGGAAACATCATGCTTTGGGGCTGTTTTTCTGCAAAGGGACCAGGACGACTGATCCGTGTAAAGGAAAGAATGAATGGGTCCATGTATCGTGAAATTTTGAGTGAAAACCTCCTTCCAACAGCAAGGGCATTGAAGATTAAACGTGGCTGGGTCTTTCAGCATGACAATGATCCCAAACACACTGCCCGGGCAACGAAGGAGTGGCTTCGTAAGAAGCATTTCAAGGTCCTGGAGTGGCCTAGCCAGTCTCCAGATCTCAACCCCATAGAAAATCTTTGGAGGGAGTTGAAAGTCCGCGTTGCCTAGCAACAGCCCCAAAACATCACTGCTCTAGAGGAGATCTGCATGGAGGAATGGGCCAAAATACCAGCAACAGTGTGTGGAAACCTTGTGAAGACTTACAGAAAACGTTTGACCTCTGTCATTGCCAACAAAGGGTATATAACAAAGTATTGAGATAAACTTCTCTGATCTCTCTGTTTGAGTAGGCACAGTCTTTTGTCAAACACTACGTTTTTTCTTAAATTCCTTCCTAAAATGTTCTCTTGTATTCCTATCTTTACACTGTAAAAAATACATACTCAGCCTTGCGCATTACAGACCATAGGTCCCTTAACTCATCATTCCAATAAGGCTTGTTCGGCTTGTCAATTTTCCTGGACTTAATCGCATAGATTTTTCCCATTTCAGAATATATGATATCACAAATTGTGTCATACCACATATCAAATGTTGTTTCTTGGCATATTTGCAGAGTTTTGATGAGTTCCACAAGAGCTCTACATTCAATTTCAGAACATAGAAAATAATTTGGCCCATTTATTTTCTTACATTTAGGCCTTTACAGGGTATGTATCTTTTCCCCCGAGTGATGCACAGTAATACCTGGTTGAGAAAGTTCATGGCCAATAGAAAAGAGAATAAATAAAAGAGAATGATCAGGAAGTGTCACGTTCTGACCTTAGTTCCTTTGTGATGTCTTTGTTTTAGTATGGTCAGGGCGTGAGTTGGGTGGGCAGTCTATGTTCTTTTTTCTATGATTTGGCATTTCTGTGTTTGGCCTGGTATGGTTCTCAATCAGAAGCAGCTGTCAATCGTTGTCCCTTATTGAGAACTATTCTTAGGCAGCCTGCTTTCACCCTTGAGTTTTGGGTGATAATTTTTTTTGTTTTGTATTTGTTACCAGACAGAACTGTTTCGGGTTTCATTTCGTTCTCTTGTTTGGTTTTGTATTTTAGTGTTCTGAGTTCTAAGAATATGAACACTTACCACGCTGCGCATTGGTCCTCACCTTCTTCCACCACAGACAACTGTTACAGGAAGTCTACTTTTTCTCCAATTAAGTCAAAACATCCACATTCTTCAACCATCTGTGTAGGAGATAACAGCTTCAATTCCAAAACACGTTTCTAGACAGTCATGGAGGGTAACTATATAGTCCACCACAGCTTTTTCTTTGCCAGATATGGATGCAAAGTTATCGCTTAAGGGGCATATCCTTCCATAAATTATATACATTTTAGAGTAGAATTATATCATTGTATTTCTATGGTCTGGACCAGTGATCTGGCCATCAATGCAGGCCAAAATGAGCATTGAGGGAGTGAGACAGACAGAGATGAACAAAAGCTGTACAGGAGGGTTGAGTTATCCACTTCGATAGTAATCAATTGTGCTTTGGGAACCACTTTCCTACTGGGAAGACTAATGCCCCAACCCTTAGGTCAAAGAGGGTGGTAGATGCTGTATTTTACTAAAATGAAAAGGAGTCTCCACACACTCAGGATCAATGCACAATTTAAAATTTATTAGGCTGAGCTTTCCATTGTCAGACCTTCATCAGAGCAATACTGATACTGAATCAGAACAATATTGATACTCTATTTTAGCTTCAGTCAAAGAGCCAGGGTGCTCGATACTCTAGTTTAGCTTCAGTCAAAGAGCCAGGGTGCTCGATACCCTATTCTAGCTTCAGTCAAAGAGCCAGGGTGCTCGATACCCTATTCTAGCTTCAGTCAAAGAGCCAGGGTGCTACATACTGTATTTTAGCCAGCTCCATCCTCCAACATATTGACTCTGTTAAACAGAGGATAGAGGGCATTGAGTACACCACAGAGTATAATAAGTAAAAGTCCTATTCGTTCAGTACACCACAGAGTATAATAAGTAAAAGTCCTATTCGTTCAGTACACCACAGAGTATAATAAGTAAACATCCTATTCGTTCAGTACAGCACAAAGTATAATAAGTAAAAGTCCTATTCGCTCAGTACACCACAGAGTATAATAAGTAAACGTCCTATTCGTTCAGTACAGCACAAAGTATAATAAGTAAACATCCTATTCGTTCAGTACACCACAGAGTATAATAAGAAAACATCCTATTCGTTCAGTACAGCACAAAGTATAATAAGTAAACATCCTATTCATTCTGTACACCACAGAGTATAATAAGTAAACATCCTATTCATTCTGTACACCACAGAGTATAATAAGTAAACATCCTATTCATTCTGTACACCACAGAGTATAATAAGAAAACATCCTATTCGTTCAGTACAGCACAAAGTATAATAAGTAAACATCCTATTCATTCTGTACACCACAGAGTATAATAAGTAAACATCCTATTCATTCTGTACACCACAGAGTATAATACGTAAACATCCTATTCGTTCAGTACACCACAGAGTATAATAAGTAAAAGTCCTATTCATTGTCCTGATGTGGATCATCTGGTTACCATGCTACAGCCTCTGAAATACCATTGCAATTATATAGTATGTGATTAACCTGTGTGACTGTGTTTAAAATGGCTAAAATGCACATTTTACTCATAAAAAGCCCATCTGTAGGCCTACCATTTCTGTATGACTCTCTCCAGAGCAGATAAAAGCTGTAATTTCCTCTGAATGTCCCGTGTACAGTCAGACCAAATAGATAGAATGTCTGGGGTTGTATGGACTAGCTGTGAAAAGGCCTCGCTGGTTCTCTGGAAAGTGCCACTTATGTACCAATTTGAGGATATCAATGGAAATAGTTTGGGGCCTTTGGTGAGAGACACTCCCCTGTAGAGAGCCTTCAGATGCTCTAGTTCACACTTGACTCCTTACACCTTGTGGGAAATAGCTGTTGGATTAAACACGTACAGGTGCAACTCTGTCAAAAATAGGCTTTAGCACTGTTAGTAACAGCTGTTGAGTTGAGAGAAAATGTATTAAATGTATTTTTTAAACAAAATGCCAGTAAAATGCTTGAGTAGTGTGGTCCCTTTGGTGGAGGAGACATCAAAGCAGTGCTGTTTGTACCCCAAGCAGTATAACGCTGAGACAGAAGACCATCTCATTTATGCATTTACACTTTAGTCATTTAGCATACGCTATTATCCACAGCGACTTACATTCAGTGCATTCATCTTAAGATCGCTGGGTGAGAGAAGCACAAATCACAGTCGTGGTAAGTACATTTTTCCTCAATAAAGTAGTTATCGGCAATCTCTGTCATGTTAACATGTTACTATGGCTGAAACAAACTGTAGTTCTTCATTTTGAGTCTGTGAGCCCCCCACCTTCCCCCACCAAGGTCTGTGGACAATAAGCTGTTATAGCGTGGATGTATGTTCAACGTAAATAAGTACGCTGTACGAAGGCTTGAAACCCATTCTCTCCCGGCTGTGTGTTCTACTCTGTTTCTCTCCTGCTAATGTTATTGTTTAGGGGGCATGCATAGCTGTGGTAGCATTGAATTCATGTCTGGCCTTTGCAGTCAATTGCTAGTCGATGGCAGTAATTACATTCAGAAGTCACAGTGAGTGGGTTTTACTGGCTCACTCCAGTCCTCCTTTTTTAATGGCCATGTTATCCTGATCACGTTGTCTAGGGCCATTCTGCACAATGCAATCCCTTTTCCGGTGTGGGCTTTTCAAGCGATAATGAGTATACCTGGCTGTGGGCCTTATCACACTGTAGAACATACATTCGCTACCTATTTCAATATAATGGAACGTTTTTTACTAGATTGTCTGCAGATTCTCAACTATCCAGACAATGGTATTTTTGCTAAATCTGAGGACACTGGGATTGTGTTGTGAAAAAGACAGAGAGCATCAGGTCATTAATTGGGGTCATTACTTTCACAGGTTCCAGGTAAGGTGGTGAGGCAACATTGCTGTGCTGAATTAATGTGGTTATAATGCATCCATCTTTTTCTGCTCAGATTCCTGTTGTTCCTCATTGTATTTTTCTATTAAAGCGCATGGAGCATCTAATCAAAGTCAATTGAATTAAAGAGACGGGAGGGAGCTGTCGTAATGATGGAGGTTTCACATAATTAGTACGGCGTGAGAACATGTTGATGCTTTTGCCTTAAAAAGCACCTCACACTCAAGTCACACATTTGTGACTATGTTGCAAAGAACAAATGTGATGTTGTGTTGGCTAGTACACCTGACCAACACAATACATCTATACTAGAATATACAATTAAAATGTGTTGTACTAGTCCTCTGTGTTGACTTTGAGAATAAGGACTTACATATGACTTTTCAAAAGCAGGAATTACAAATGGATAAGTAGTTAGTTTGGTTTACGAGCTCTCTTTCCGTGATAGTGTAGACCTACAAATAGCAGTTGAAGGGATATTGTAAGCTTGGGGTTTGTGATATCTTCACAATAGGTAGGCAATAAAAGTGCTCAGTGTGAGAAGCTCCGATACTTGACTTTAATTTATTCTGGTGTAAGATGTCCTGGAACTGATGTCTGAGTGATGTCTGCTCAGGCACTGTTCTCTAACCTCTGCTACCATATGCAGTCATTTATTGAGACAAACTAACTGTTGTTAGCACCTTTTTTTCAAAGAGTGTAATATCTAGAACCTAAAATGGTTATTTGGCTGTCCCAATAGGAGAACCCTTTGAATAACTATTTTTTTATTCCATGTAGAACCCTTTTACTTACAGGTAAAACCCTTTTCTGTTGCGTGAAGAACCCTTTCTACAGAGGTTCTACATGGGATGAAGAGTATAGCTAATTGTTCAATCAACTGTTGTGACCAAAAACAAATAATATGCTAATGTCCGCTGTATTATGTCTTATTGATGATCTGATATCAACTGTATTGTTCTCTGGAAAACATTCTCTAAACTATTTCACATGTACCATGTAATAATATATAAATAATATGTATAAAAGGCTTCAAGGCAGAGCACATGTACCATGTAATAATATATAAATAATATGTATAAAAGGCTTCAAGGCAGAGCACATGTACCATGTAATAATATATAAATAATATGTATAAAAGGCTTCAAGGCAGAGCACATGTACCATGTAATAATATATAAATAATATGTATAAAAGGCTTCAAGGCAGAGCACATGTACCATGTAATAATATATTGATAATATGTATAAAAGGCTTCAAGGCAGAGCACATGTACCATGTAATAATATATAAATAATATGTATAAAAGGCTTCAAGGCAGAGCACATGTACCATGTAATAATATATAAACAATATGTATAAAAGGCTTCAAGGCAGAGCACATGTACCATGTAATAATATATAAATAATATGTATAAAAGGCTTCAAGGCAGAGCACATGTACCATGTAATAATATATAAATAATATGTATAAAAGGCTTCAAAGCAGAGCACATATACCATGTAATAATATATTAATAATATGTATAAAAGGCTTCAAAGCAGAGCACATGCTTTCAATTTTAATAGGACAGATCAGAAACAACTTTACTTCAAGTAATAGTGTGATGTTTTATTTGTGCTTCCCATGACTGTGTTGTTGTATTTGAATTGTATTCAAAAAGTATTAAGACCCCTTGACTTTTTCCACATTTTATTACGATACAGCCTTATTCTAAAATGGATTTATAACGATGTACGCTGAGTCGGGAAGCAAGTTCAGGGAGTGAATACATTTAATAAATAAACAAATATGAACAAAACAAGAAACACGAACAGCGCACCGACATGAAGCAGATCCAGAAACAATAACGCCTAGAGAAGGAACCAAAGGGAGTGACACATATAGGGAAGGTAATCAGGGAGTGACATGTATAGGGAAGGTAATCAGGGAGTGACATATATAGGGAAGGTAATCAGGGAGTGACATATATAGGGAAGGTAATCAGGGAGTGACATATATAGGGAAGGTAATCAGGGAGTGACATATATAGGGAAGGTAATCAGGGAGTGAATCAGGGAGTGACATATATAGGGAAGGTAATCAGGGAGTGACATATATAGGGAAGGTAATCAGGGAGTGACATATATAGGGAAGGTAATCAGGGAGTGACACATATAGGGAAGGTAATCAGGGAGTGACACATATAGGGAAGGTAATCAGGGAGTGACACATATAGGGAAGGTAATCAGGGAGTGACATATATAGGGAAGGTAATCAGGGTGACATATATAGGGAAGGTAATCAGACATATATAGGGAAGGTAATCAGGGAGTGACACATATAGGGAAGGTAATCAGGGAGTGACACATATAGGGAAGGTAATCAGGGAGTGACACATATAGGGAAGGTAATCAGGGAGTGACACATATAGGGAAGGTAATCAGGGAGTGACATATATAGGGAAGGTAATCAGGGAGTGACATATATAGGGAAGGTAATCAGGGAGTGACATATATAGGGAAGGTAATCAGGGAGTGACACATATAGGGAAGTTAATCAGGGAGTGACACATATAGGGAAGGTAATCAGGGAGTGACATACATAGGGAAGGTAATCAGGGAGTGACATATATAGGGAAGATAATCAGGGAGTGACACATATAGGGAAGGTAATCAGGGAGTGACATATATAGGGAAGGTAATCAGGAAGTGACACATATAGGGAAGGTAATCAGGGAGTGACATATATAGGGAAGGTAATCAGGGAGTGACACATATAGGGAAGGTAATCAGGGAGTGACACATATAGGGAAGGTAATCAGGGAGTGACATATATAGGGAAGGTAATCAGGGAGTGACACATATAGGGAAGGTAATCAGGGAGTGACACATATAGGGAAGGTAATCAGGGAGTGACACTTATAGGGAAGGTAATCAGGGAGTGACACATATAGGGAAGGTAATCAGGGAGTGACACATATAGGGAAGGTAATCAAGGAGGTGATGGAGTCCCTGCTGCTGAAAAACATCCCCACAGCATGATGCTGCCACCACCATGCTTCACCGTAGGGATGGTGCCAGGTTTCCTCCAGACATGACGCTTGGCATTCAGGGCAAAGAGTTCAATCTTGGTTTCCTCAGACCAGAGGATCTTCTTTCTCATGGTCTGAGAGTCTTTATGTGAATTTTGGCAAACTCCAAGAGGGCTGTCATATGGATTTTACTGAGGAGTGGCTTCCGTCTGGCTACTCTACCATAAGGGCCTGATTTGGTGGAGTGCTGCAGAGATGGTTGTCCCTCTGGAAGGTTCTCCCATCTCCACAGAGCTCTGTCAGAGTGGCCATCAGGTTCTTGGTCACCTCCCAGACCAAGGCCCTTCTCCCCTGATTGCTCAGTTTGGCCGGGTGGCCAGCTCTTCCATTTAAGAATGATGGAAGCCACTGTTCTTGGTGACCTTCAATGCTGCAGAAATGTTTTGGTACCATTCCCCACATCTGTGCATCGACATCAATCCTGTCTTGGAGGTCTACAGACAAATCCTTCAACTTCATGGCTTGGTTTTTGCTCTAACATGCACTGTCAAATGTGGGACCTTATATAGACAGGTGTGTGCCTTTCCAAATCATGTCCAATCAATTGAATTTACCACAGGTGGACTCCAATCAAGTTGTACAAACATCTCAAGGATGATCAATGGAAACAGGATGCACCTGAGCTCAATGTCGAATCTCATAGCAAAGGGTCTGAATACTTATGTAAATAAGGTTATTATATTTAATATATTTTATACTTTATATACATTTGATTAAATACATTTGATTATATTTTTATAAAGTTAAAAACCTTGTTTTGCTTTGTCATTAAGGGGTATTGTGTGTAGATTGCTGAGGTTTTTTATTTATTTAATACATTTTAGAATAAATCTGTAATGTAACAAAATGTGGAAAAAGTCAAGGGGTCTGAATACTTTCCGAAGGCACTGTGTATATATATATAAACTCAGCAAAAAAAGAAACTGTCAACTGCGTTTATTTTCAGCAAACTTAAAATGTGTAAATTTTTGTATGAACATAACAAGATTCAACAACTGAGACATAAACTGAACAAGTTCCACAGACATGTGACTACCAGAAATGAAATAATGTGTCCCTGAACAAAATCAAAAGTAACAGTCAGTATCTGGTGTGGCCACCAGCTGCATTAAGTACTGCAGTGCATCTCCTCCTCATGGACTGCACCATATTTGCCAGTTCTTGCTGTGAGATGTTACCCCACTCTACCACCAAGGCACCTGCAAGTTCCCAGAAATTTCTTGGGGGAATGGCACTAGCCCTCACCCTCCGATCCAACAGGTCCCAGACGTTCTCAATGGGACTGAGATCCGGGCTCTTCGCTGGCCATAGCAGAACACTGACATTCCTGTCTTGCAGGAAATCACGCACAGATCGAGCAATATGGCTGGTGGCATTGTCATGCTGGAGGGTCATGTCAGGATGAGCCTGCAGGAAGTGTACCACATGAGGGAGAAGGATGTCTTCCCTGTAATGCACAGCGTTGAAATTGCCTGCAATGACAACAAGCTCAGTCCGATGATGCTGTGACACATCGCCCCAGACCATGACGGACCCTCCACCTCCAAATCGATCCCGCTCCAGAGTACAGGCCTTGGTGTAACGCTCATTCCTTCGACAATAAATGCAAATCCGACCATCACCCCTGATGAGACAAAACCGCAACTCGTCAGTGAAGAGCACTTTTTGCCAGTCCTGTTTGGTCCAGTGACGGTGGGTTTGTGCCCATAGGTGATGTTGTAGCTGGTGATGTCTGGTGAGGTCCTGCCTTACAACAGGTCTACAAGCCCTCAGTCCAGCCTCTCTCAGCCTGTTGTGGACAGTCTGAGCACTGACGGAGTGATTGTGCGTTCCTGGTATAACTCGGGCAGTTGTTGTAGACCATCCTGTACCTGTCCCGCAGGTGTGATGTTTGTATGTACCGATCTTGTGCAGATGTTGTCACACATGGTCTGCCACTGCGAGAATGATCAGCTGTCCATCCTGTCTCCCTGTAGAGCGGTCTTAGGTGTCTCACAGTACAGACATTGCAAATTATTTCCCTGGCCACATCTGCAGTCCTCATGCTTCCTTGCAGCATGCCTAAGGCACATTCACGCAGATGAGCAGGGACCCTGGGCATCTTTCTTTTGGTGTTTTTCAGAGTCAGTAGAAAGCCCTCTTTAGTGTCCTAAGTTTTCATAACTGTGACCTTAATTGCCTAAAGTCTGTAAGCTGTTAATGCCAGGGTCCACTGGGAGCCCGGGTGGCAGGCAAGCCTGGAGGAATGGGCCCACTCCAGGACCGCGGAGCGGACAGCGTCAGGACCGCTGCGCCTCCCGGACAGCATGGCCCATCTCGCCTGCCTGGAGTTGAGGCGCTTAGCAGTGCGGTCGGCCCACACAATGAACGGATGTTTCACCCCTTCGAGCCAGTGCCTCCATTACTCCAATGCCATCTTCACTGCGAGAAGCTCCTGATTCCCCACATCATAATTCCTCTCCGTGGCAGTGAGGCGGTGGGAGAAGAAGGCGCAGGGATGCAGCTTAAGGTCCAGGGCAGAACGTTGGAACAGAACAGTCCCCACTCCGACATCCGAAACATTGGCCTACACCACGAACTGATGGGAAGGGTCCAGATGAACCAGGATTGGAGCCGTGGTGAAATGGTGTTTAAGGTCCCAGAACGCCCGGTCCGCGGCCATGGACCACGTGAACGGAACCTTGGAAGAGGTGAGGACAGGCGGCGGAGGCAGGGTGCTGTAACCCCGGATAAAGCGGCAGGTTGCGCCGACTTCAGACAATGGCCGTGGCAGAACGGACTCCAGCCCATGATGGCACCCATAGACCAGTTGATGACTGGTTTGTATCGCTGGAGCCAGGAGAATCCCAAAACCATGGGGATCTGGTGGGACTTGATGAGCAGAAACTGAATGGTCTCGCTGTGATTCCCTGACAAGCGTAGGTTGATGGGAGTGGTGTTATGGGTGACCCGACCTATAGAGCGCCCGTCCAACTTCCACTGGAATGGAGGGGGGCTGAGTGGGGATGTTCAGCTTGACGTTCCAAAAAGCTCTCATCGGCCCCAGAGTCGATGAGAACCCGGGGAGATTTTGACTGGATTCCCCACAGCAGAATGACATGAAAAGGGGTGGGAATAAGGGAAGATGAAAAGTTCCCCATATGGCCCACCAGAGCACTCGCTCCTACCGGTGAGCCTGGTCTTTCACAGGGCACGAGGACACAGGCTATTTTGGAGCGATCCGAGGGGAAGGAGAAGAGCTGAAGCTCGAAAATGAGGGCACACTGAGCTAGAAACGCCCGACAGGTGCTCGGCTCTCCATTAAAGCATTCCAGAGGAGGTAACTGGGACTCCCAGGAAGGTGGAGTGGCCAGTGGGGGAGGCGCTGCTAACCACCAAGTTGCTGGGGAGCAGTGGGGTTACCACCGTGGCAGGCTGCCCCCCAGACGACCCGTGGAATTGCTCCAGCAGCATGTCCAATGCCCAGTCATGGCGCTCAGCCAATGTTTGGACCCCTTCCATCAGCCCACGAAGCAATTCCTTGTTCCTACCAATGGAGGCTCCTTGGGAAGAGATGGCGTTGCACAGCTGGTCCGGGTCTGCTGGGTCAGTCATGGCCAGTTTGTACTATCAGGTATGAAGGTAAGACCCAGATGCAGACCACATCGTATAAACAATAGTTTAATATTCCAACAGGGGCAGGCAATAGACAGGTCAAGGCAGGCAGGGGTCAGTAAACCAGAGGTGGGGTAACGGTACTGGGCGGCAGGCAGGGGCAGGCAGAGTGGTCAGGCAGGCGGGCTCAGAGACAGGACAGGCAAGGGTCAAAATCAGGAGGGCGAGAAAAGAGAGACTGGAAAAAGCAGGAGCTGAGACACAAAACGCTGGTTGACTTGAACAAACAAGACAAAATGGCAACAGACAAAGAGAGAACACAGGTATAAATACCCCTAGGGATAATGGGGAAGATGGGCGACACCTGGAGGGAGATGAGACAATCACAAAGACAGGTGAAACAGATCAGGGTGTGACAAACATAATTGTGAATACATCAACACTATATAATAACACATATGGAATCATGTAGTAATGAAAAAAGTGTTAAACGAATCCAAATATATTTCATTTTTTGGATTCTTCAAAGTAGCCACGCTTTGCCTTGATGACATCTTTGCACACTCTTGGCATTCTTGTTGGCTGCTTTTTATTCACTCTGCAGTCCAATTCATCCCAAACCATCTCAATTGGGTTGAGGTTGGTTGATTGTGGAGGCCAGTTCATCTGAAGCAGCACTCCATCACTATCCTTGATTAAATAGCCCTTACACAGCCTGGAGGTGTGTTTTGGGTCATTGTCCTGTTGAAAAATGAATGATAGTTCCACTAAGCGCAAACCAGATGGGATGGCATATCGCTGCAGAATGCTGTTGTAGCCATGCTCGTGCCTTGAATTCTAAATAGATTACAGGCAGTGTCACCAGTAAAGGACCCCCACACCATCACACCTACTCCTCCATGCTTCACGGTAGGAACCACACATGCTGAGATCTTCTGTTCACCTACTCACAAAGACACGGCGGTTGGACCAAAAATCTCAAATTTGGACTCATCAGACCAAAGGACAGCTTTCCACTGGTCTAATATCCATTGCTCGTGGTTCTTGGACCAAGCAAGTCTCTTCTTCTTATTGGTGTCCTTTAGTAGTGGTTTCTTTGCAGCAATTTGACCATGAAGGCCTGATTCACACAGTCTCCTCTGAACAGTTGGTGTTGAGATGTGTCTGTTACTTGAACTCTGTTTAGCATTTATTTGGGCTGCAATCTGAGGTGCAGATAACTCTAATGAACATATCCTCTGCAGCAGAGGTAACTCTGGGTCTTCCTTTCCTGTGGCGGTCCTCATGAGAGCCAGTTTCATTGTAGCGCTTTGTTTTTTGTGACTGCACTTGAAGAAACTTTCAAAGTTCTTGACATTTTCCGGATTGACTGACCTTCATGTCTTAATTAACGTAATGATGGACTGTCGTTTCTCTTTGCTTATTTGAGTTGTTCTTGCCAAAATATGGACTTGGACTTTTATCAAATAGGCTATCTTCTGCATACTACCCCTACCTTGTCACAACACAGCTGATTGGCTCAAACGTATTACAAAGGAAAGAAATTCCACAAATGAACTTTTAACAAGGCACACCTGTTAATTGAAATGCATTCCAGGTGACTACCTCATGAAGCTGGTTATTATATAGTTTGGATGTTTTCACTATTATTCTACAATGTAGAATAATAGTAAAGAATAAAGAAAAACCCTGGAACAGACCTTTGACTGGTACTGTATAGTATGTATAAAGTGTATATTTATGTTGTATTATACAGGGCGCGTTTGAATAAGAGATATGTCTTCCCTATTAAAATAAAGGTAAGAAAGAAAGAAAAAGCAGTGCTTGTGTGCAGATTGAGCTCTCATTAAATGGACCAGACTTTCTGAAAACTGCAGCACACAAATGCACAGTGGGTATTCTTAGCTATGCTATATTCAAACACAATGTTCCCATCCATACAACATGTCTACCCACAGTAAAAACTACAAACAATATACAGCACACATTAAAGCACGTTTTCCCCTCTACAACATGAATCCTGTAACTGTTCCCAGTATATATTTGAAATCTGTGCATCCTTCACACTCTAAAGCCTTTAATGGACAGTGAAGGAGACAGCTCTACTTTTGTACAGATCTGAAACATGTACATAATGATGCCCACCTGAAACATGTACTTCTCATTTTCACATTTCTATTTTGCACCTTTGCAGTGCAGGTGTGGCAAGGAGCCTAGTGGTTGAGAGCGTTGGGCTAGTAACCGAAAGGTAAAAAATCTGTAGATGGGCCCTTGAGAAATGCCCTTAACCCTGATTGCTCCTGTAAGTCGCTCTGGATGAGAGTGTCTGCTAAATGACTCAAATGTAACTGTCATTCTGAACGGAGGATGCCAAGTTAGAATGAATGAAACGTTTCTGCCTGTCTTCAGTAGAGGTCCCTGATATAATGGATGAGATTCAGCAGCATTAGTCATTACAGTCTGTACATCAGTAAACAGAAGATGCTTTCCTCTCTACTGTAAATCTGAAAACCTAATTATGTCGCCAAGAAAAGCTCATTAGCAGACCTATTCATCAGTTTGACCATATGCATGACAGATATATTCACTATATTACATAGGCTTTACAATGAGAAGAGCAACATAGTTCCCTGGTCTTGGTTTCACCCTCCTATTACCAGACTGTTTAGAGAATTATGTTCTCAATGTTCATAAACTGAACTTCTATTGAACTACTCGGTCTGTTACCAAGAATGTGTAAGATTCTTGTTGAAATTAAACAGACAGAGGCCAGTCTACAATAGTTAGCAGGTTTATTTACGAGAGCTCTGCCCATCATTACATGTACATTGGTTTATATACCTCTCATTTCATCATAAATGTCCCTCCTCCTCTCAGACAATGACAATATAGTCAACAAGTCTTCTCCTGCTCTTACATTGCTTATCACATCCTGCAACACGTTACACAATCTACTGCAATCCCAAGGTTCCTCCCCTCCCTGGATGGGGAGGCTTCCTTCCCTGTTGTCAGTTTCACAGTGGTCACAAGTTGTCTGCCACAGTTCCTTGCCTGCTCACAGTCCCTCTTTTCTTATGGACAAACATTCTTCATCATTATACAGAGACAGGGTAGAATTCTGTTAGATATAGTCCTATCATTACTTTAAATGTATACATCATTTAGTCATTATACATCAAATTCATAACACAGACCTATTGATCCTAAAGTGTCTGGAGAATGGTGGTGCTGCTCTCTTCAACGGTGGAGCCTTTTCAAATGGAGCAGAAGATGCAAAGACAGCATCTGCTAGACTGGTATGACTTCAATAATGATCTTCATTAAGTCTATGACCATAGAGTCAGAGACTGCTGTATGTCGAAATATGTGGAGGAAGAGAGGCACAGAGAAAGAGAGAGTGTGTGTAGAGGTATGTGAACACATCCACCTTACAATATAGTGGGAGGTGAGCATGGCCACTGAGTTGTTAGCTAGGTGAGCTGACTTCCTGTCCTGTTTGTTAGATGGTGGTCTTGTGGTGGCCAGATGGCAGGTAATGAGGTTAATGAAACATTGTTAATATACCTGCCACCAGGTTTAGGGCCCAGCTGCAATGGCAGCAACAGGGAACACAAGTTCACAGGTTGAAGCTCAGTAATAAATTCTGTCATTCCAAAATCCCTATAAGAAAAAGTGTGTCCCAAAATATTGCTGAGAAAAACTTGTTCCTACTACAGTAATACATAAAACATAACACTTCTGGAAGAATTAAATATTCAAAAGATTGTTCTTACACGTCTCATTTCCAACACCAGCCAGGTAAATTAATAACCGATTGACCTTTGTTAGAGAATTTAGAAGAATCCTATCACACATTGTGCTTAGAAATGATACAGGCCAGGGTGACTAGCCATTTTCATCTTGAACCATTCCAAATACACTGTAGTTATGGGAAAAAGAGTAAGGTGATTACAGTTTCAATAGGTTTAAGTCGTCTTTGGTAAATTGTAGGCAGCGGGGGGGGGTCTTTAGAGTATCAACCCCTAGTACACTCTTTGAAAAAAGGGTTCCAAACGGGATCCCAAGAAGGCTCTACAGGGAACCAAAAAGGGTTCTTCAAAGGTTATACTATGGGGACAGCCAAAGAACTCTTTTAGGTTCTAGATAGCACCTTTTCTAATAGTGTAGTGATTCAGAACCACAACCATATTCTCTACTTGTTAATCCTCTTCTCTCCTCATCTAAATGAGGAGGTGGAGGGCAGTTCAACAAGGTCCCAGTCTGTATGTCATCAGTGTCTGAAACATAGGCGTGAAACCTCTAGCGTGGCACCTACTGCCACAGCCATAATTGTAGCCGGCAGAAAAGATAAGATTAGACAAAGCACAGCGCTAAATGGCAAGGAACAGGACAGAGAAATATCATGCTAATTTTAAAACTTGTTGAAACCCTGCGGTGAGGTCATACCCTGAGAAGAAAGTGTCTGAAAGCAACATGGTTAGGTGCAGGATTCTGCTTGTGAAGGCTGTGGCACGTCTCAATTCTAGGGAGCATCATTACTGCAACATTGTATTAGAGCAAAAGCCTACTGTTCTATACCTCTGTACAAGGCATACAATATAATCATTAATACTGATCATGTCTATGTCCAGATTTGTTAGCCTTTTAGTACAATATTATGGCTCCTGTTGATGGTTACAGAATACATCCTAATATAATATATGCCATATAGCAGACGCTTTTATCCAAAATGTGCATATATTTTACGTGTGGGTGGCCCCAGGAATCAAACCCACAACCCTGGCGATGCAGGTGCCATCCTCTACCAACTGAGCCATGCAGGACCAGGCTGCCACAGAATGTGTTAAACTGCTAACAGAAGGAAAACTGAAATTCTGTTAAAGTGAGACTGGAAACGGGGGCTGTGGAAGCTGCATTTTAATCAGAGGATAAACCCAAAAACGCAATTTGGTCTCACTACGCAGAGAAAGGGCTGGTGATTTTCACAGCTCAACAATTCTCTCTGCCTCTGTTAGACTTGGCTGCTATGCTATTCCTACATTACCAGAGAGTTTTACACTGGAGGCATTATGGGTCTTATTTACTGTTGCAATAATTACATACAGGAACTCATGCACCCCCACAATATTTCCCCAGAGTGCCAAATGAGCTCTATTTTAAGGCATGGTTGTGCAGTGCAGGGGGCAGAACTCCATACTTCCTCCTCTCTTGGTTGACCCACTTAACAATAGATACAGCAAATACAAAAAACACACCCTCAGCAGTCAGACACACCCTCAGCAGTCAGACACACCATCAGCAGTCAGACACACCCTCAGCAGTCAGACACACCCCCAGCAGTCAGACACACCGTCAGCAGTCAGACACACCCTCAGCAGTCAACACACCTCAGCAGTCAGACACACCCTCAGCAGTCAGACACACCATCAGCAGTCAGACACACCCTCAGCAGTCAGACACACCCCCAGCAGTCAGACACACCCCCAGCAGTCAGACACACCGTCAGCAGTCAGACACACCCTCAGCAGTCAGACTCACCGTCAGCAGACAGACACACCCTCAGCAGTCAGACACACCCTCAGCAGTCAGACACACTCTCAGCAGTCAGACACACCGTCAGCAGTCAGACACACCCTCAGCAGTCAGACACACCCTCAGCAGTCAGACACATCCCCAGCAGTCAGACACCCCAGCAGTCAGACACACCCTCAGCAGTCAGACACACCCTCAGCAGTCAGACACACCCTCAGCAGTCAGACACACCCCCAGCAGTCAGACACCCTCAGCAGTCAGACATACCCTCAGCAGTCAGACACCCTCAGCAGTCAGACACACCCCAGCAGTCAGACACACCCCAGCAGTCAGACACCCCCCAGTAGTCAGACACACCCTCAGCAGTCAGACACACCCCCAGCAGTCAGACACCCTCAGCAGTCAGACACACCCTCAGCAGTCAGACCACCCACGCTCCGCAGTCAGACACACCCTCAGCAGTCAGACACACCCTCAGCAGTCAGTCACACCCTCAGCAGCAATCAATTATGGGATATTCAGCACATATACACTAAACACACCTACACACACACACAAACAAACAACACACATACACTTGTGTGCGCACACACACTCCTAAATGTAGGCAAAACAAATAATGCCTCTAGATATCGCTGAAACACAAAGGATCACACCTATAGCAATCCCTACATGCATGCATCACTGCACATGGACAGGTCTCCCTCTCCCATCCTTTGTCTTGCTGTTTGGCTGCAGCTCCTATCATCACCAATGTATTGAGGATTTGGACAGCTGAGTAATTCGATATGGACTGGCTTCCTCCTCCCTATGAGAGCCCTTCAGTCCAGCCGTCTAGCCAGCGAGACTCTTGAAAATCCACTTGAACAAATCCTTCTCTGGTGCTTGTCATTGGGTCATTAATAACAGTGCTCTCTGGTATCAGTGCTGTTGGTATTAGAAACCCATTTGTCGTGGTATTCAACATAACAGTGGGAAAGCGATCAAGTAGATGATTCCACATTCAGCTGTGAAATGTGGCCAGTGTCTAGTTCGTAGATCCCCACTTTAGACAAACTCTCTCTACTTTAAACGTACCCTCTCCACTTTAGACTAGCCCTCTCCACTTCAGACGAACCCTCTCCACTTTAGACGAACCCTCTCCACTTTAAACGAACCCTCTCCACTTTAGACAAACTTTCTCCACTTCAGACGAACCTTCTTCACTTCAGATGAACCTTCTCCACTTTAGACGAACCCTCTCCACTTCAGACGAACCCTCTCCACTTTAGACGAACCTTCTCCACTTTAGACGAACCCTCTCCACTTTAGACGAACCTTCTCCACTTTAGACGAACCCTCTCCACTTTAGACGAACCCTCTCAACTTTAAACAAACCTTCTTCACTTCAGACGAACCTTCTCCACTTTAGACGAACCCTCTCCACTTTAGACGAACCCTCTCAACTTTAAACGAACCTTCTTCACTTCAGACGAACCTTCTCCACTTCAGACGAACCCTCTCCACTTTAGACGAACCCTCTCCATTTTAGACGAACCCTCTCCGCAGCCCTTGCCATTAGGTGCCACCATAAAATATGTTGAAATAGTTTATCGCTTTGGCTTAAACTGAGATTGGCCAGAATCTCAGTTTAAATCAAATCGACAAACTATTTCTAAATATTTTATGAATAGAATGAGAACACTGGTATCAGACTTTGCGATAGGAAAAACGTTTGATATACCTTCGTGTGACTGGGTGTGCAGAAATGATCTAGATTTGATCCAGCTTCTATCTCGTCAACAAACAAAAAAACTGATTCTGTGTGCGACTGCACCTCCCAGTAGGATTATCTGAATAATCTAGTATGATATTGGTATGTGGATGTGAGCGTTATGTGTAAGGAATAGACTTATCAAGACATCCTGTGTCTGCCAGCTTAAGTAGGTACCACAAGAACAGGCAAACTCCTGTGTTAAATATAAGTCATGGTTCTAATCTGTAGTCTAACTACTGTTTCAAAATGAATCCTTCAATCAAATGGTGTCTTCTACTCACTGGAATTTAAGTCCCATCATATTGTTATGCAGATTGGCAATCTAAGTACATAAGTTAGTACTAAATCTTTGATCAAAATATTGACCTATGGTACAGGAAAAATGTACGTTTGTCACGTTTCAGAATTAGCTGGAAGCGCTGCAACCCATTTCCATTTTTAGGCAAAAAGTGTCCTGAGGCTGAGAAGGAGTGACATTCTTGTTTGGTCTTCACAGATGTGTGAGGTTAACATGCTGCCAGGATGACATGCTGTCAGGAATCACAATCATGTGTGTGGCTCAGCTCAATGCTTTAGGGGTACTTGATAGGTGTACTGTTTAAATGCAGGACAACATATTGCCAATGCTCTCATAAGAACAAAGAACTGTACAAACAACCAATGCAAAAGCAGCATACTAGAGACAAGTGTTATTGCTGAATGTTGTGTATGCCTGCTTGCAGGCCTGTGTCCTTACTCATTTAAATAGTAATATGATATACCTCATCAATCATTTCTCCATTAAACCTTCTGAACCCAGAGGAGCAGAACTCAACCAATTAATTTTCTGTTCAACTCAAGCAGAAATATTGATGTGTTTTTAATAATATCGTTTTGATTTATTAGGAACTGAGCTGTGAAATGGAAGATTATTATTCTACCTGTCGAGACCACAGGCATATCGTCACGTGCCCAGAATGATTGAGCAGTGGCACTGGGACTATGCTGTTCATTATAGCGCGCAAACTTCTGACATACTGTATATGTCTTTATCTCAACCAGCAAGACGTTAATGGCTACTAGCCAATTAGGTCATGGAAAACAGCCGAGGCTAGGACTCTCCAACCCTGTTCCTGGAGAGGTACCATCCTGTAGGTTAGATCCAACCCCAGTGGTAACTAACCTGATTCAGCTTATCAACCAGCTAATTATCAGAATCAGGTGCACTAGATTAGGGTTGGAGCGAAAACCTACAGGACAGGAGCTCTCCAGGAACAGTGTTGGAGAGCCCTGGCTTAGAGTTTCATTCTCCAGTGAGGCCTGCATCACACAGAGCCTAGAGACAGTCTCATTCTCCAGTGAGGCCTGCATCACACAGAGCCTAGAGACAGTCTCATTCTCCAGTGAGGCCTGCATCACACAGAGTCTAGAGACAGTCTCATTCTCCAGTGAGGCCTGCATCAAAGTGTTGCTCCTGGTGTCAGTCTCTCTATTAATATTAGAACAGGGCCCCAGGCTCGCCTGACCCACATGTAGTAGTGTTTATTCTACTGGAGGGCACTGGCAGCAGGTGTTCCTCTGATCATCTTCTTCTTCTTCATTTCACTTTTATCTAAGACAAAACCATGACCCAGAATGATGTTAGCTCAGTGCAAGTACTCACGCTAGACTGCATGTCATTCAACCACCACTACGGCTCGTATTGGAAAAAGGACGTACAAGTTGCAACCTGAAAGCAATTTCCTACTTACTCACCATATTCTTTGCATGATATATTTTCATTTACAAATAGTATGCAAGTCATTTCACACAACATAACATGTTAGAACCCACCACCCACTGTTCCAAGTCCCCAACCCAGGCAGGTCTACTAAGCTACAGAATTAGGCAAGACAGTTTCACATGCTTTTTCTTCCTAAGTGAGGTCATCTTCACCCCTGATCATGGCACCTACTGTGACTTAATGGGTGAGCCTCATGTTCCGTACGAGCTGTGGTTGTCATGGTTTTAGCTGTGATAGTCATAGTTTTAGCTGTGATTGTCATGGATTTAGCTGTGGCTGTCATGGTTCTATCACATGCAGTACTGGCACATTTCTCAGGTTCCAGGAGAGCAGGTGCTCTGCCACCCAAACCCTGCTCCACCTGGGGGACTAGCTGCCAGATCATTCCCCTCACATCCTCTCGTCTCATGTAGAGGGCCGCAAGTGAGAGAACGACAGGGGGAACAGACCTTCCAACCTGGGGTTCTGTGGAGGCGAACGAACCACTCATAACTGAAATATAATGTCAATCTTCTGATGAAGCTAATTAAAACAGTTGTAGAAAATACTTAGATAATATGTTAACCAGGTTATGTTTGGTAAACAGTTGTCGTGTCAACAGTTGTCATGTCTGTAACTCATTTAATGTGAAGACTTATTTTATCAAATCAATTCTCTATGTGTAATTATTATTACGTGAACTAATCATGTAAACTTTAATTGACTAGGAAGTCGGGGCACCACGGGAAAATGTTTGTCTATTTCCCGAATCGACTCTTCAGATATTTTCATATCTTATCGATTAGCCTTCTATTAATGTATCATTATTACCTCATTAGTTCTCATTACTGAACATTATAAACCCTTGGATATCTGCACGAACCCTAGCCTAAATGATGAATCAGCAATATACAAATTGGCTTAATTATTTATTTACTAGCTAACTAAATAATCACAGAAATACATAACAAACAGTAGATATTGGTTACTAACACAATGCATTTATAAGTCCCTTGTGGGCTAAACCGGTATGACTGCTTGGTAGACAATGGAAAGGGGTGGGGACAGGAAAAGAGCAGGAGAGACCAAATGGATTCACTACACACAGTTGATAATTATATTAATTGAAATGCTAATCCTTTGCACATGAACGGCCACCCATTCGAGAATAATTACAATCTTTATATTTACACCCGTATGTCGTTGTCTTCTCTGTTGGAATTTGTCGGTCCATCTGCTGGAGAGTCAGATAATCAGAGAGTCTCTGGTTAACTTCCCCAGAAGTCACAATGTCTTTCGTGGTTGTCTCTTTCTCAGCGGCTCTGGTATATTGTCTGTTGAAATGGATATGTCAGGCGTACAGATGGTTGTTGCATAGAATAGATGCTTTTGCGGTTGTCAGTATTCTCATACTAGAGTTCCGTAATTTCCCGCTGCAGACTAGTAATTCTACGTCTAGGATTTGCTCTTATTCTGTAGTGATCGATCGTCTCAGAGTTGAACCATTTCCAGCCGTGTAGCCAGTGCTACACACTGTATGGTCTCCCTGGCCTATGTAGCCTCAGCTCCATATTTTCTGGTCTAATGGTCTATAGAATTGTAGCCATTCCAATGTGGGGACTCCGTCCCGGCGTTCTCTGACTTAATGTCAATTTTGTAGGAAATACTTTTATACTCTGTGGAAAAAGGAGCGATTCTATGATGCCTGATGCAATGTCTGGCCTCAAGGGGGCATGGACACTGACTAGTTAAAACTTTATATCTTAACAATTATCTCATTTAGAAGGTCAACATCATATTACATCTTCTCACAAATAGTTTCATATTTACTCATGAATTGTATCCAACATCTAGATGTAAACCTGACAGCTGGGAAATGTACACTTTAAGAGATACAGTTATGTGTGTTTCCTGTTCTTCATGAGATCACCAAATGAAACACACTCGTTTTGACTGTCCCTTAAGTGTCCACGCACCACTCCCGCATTCTCAAAAATATAAATATGATTTAATTATTCTAACTTCTGATGTCCAATGGTCTCTCTGTGTTCCACAGTTTACATTCCAATCTCTAACACCCCAGAGCATAGGGGCAGCGTATTTATGACCGACCATAAACAGCCGACTTCCCGCTCTCCTCCTCTACGAGGGAGAGCACGCTTTAGAGCGGACCCACTGTAACCTGATCCTTCAGATCGTCACAGGAGAGTTATGACAGTCCCCCTCTGGTGGATTCAACTTGGAAGGATTCTGCAAGTTGTAAACCAACTTAAAAATAACTACCACGTGATGCCCTGGTTGTGGATAATCGTTGCAGTCCCCCTCTGGTGGTTTACCTTGGTAGGCTCTCTGAAAGCAGAGCATTCCACCACCAGGATGGGCAGTGGATGTCTGGTCGGTGATCACAGTCCCCCTCTGGTGGTTTACCTTGGTAGGCTCTCTGAAAGCAGAGCAGTCGACCACCAGGATGGGCAGTGGATGTCTGGTCGGTGATCACAGTCCCCCTCTGGTGGTTTACCTTGGTAGGCTCTCTGAAAGCAGAGCATTCCACCACCAGGATGGGCAGTGGATGTCTGGTCGGTGATCACAGTCCCCCTCTGGTGGTTTACCTTGGTAGGCTCTCTGAAAGCAGAGCATTCCACCACCAGGATGGGCAGTGGATGTCTGGTTGGTGATCACAGTCCCCCTCTGGTGGTTTACCTTGGTAGGCTCTCTGAAAGCAGAGCATTCCACCACCAGGATGGGCAGTGGATGTCTGGTTGGTGATCACAGTCCCCCTCTGGTGGTTTACCTTGGTAGGCTCTCTGAAAGCAGAGCATTCCACCACCAGGATGGGCAGTGGATGTCTGGTTGGTGATCACAGTCCCCCTCTGGTGGTTTACCTTGGTAGGCTCTCTGAAAGCAGAGCATTCCACCACCAGGATGGGCAGTGGATGTCCGGTCGGTGATCACAGTCCCCCTCTGGTGGTTTCAACTTGGAAGGATTCTGCACGTTGTAAACCAACATAAAATAACTACCACGTGATGTCCTGGTTGTGGATCATCGTTGCAGTCCCCCTCTGGTGTTCAACCGGGGTAGGATTTCTGCAAATGGAGCAGGCTGCCACAAGGAATGGCAGTGGATGTCCGGATTGGGATCACCGTTCCGGACCTGTTATCTGGTCATCCAGACTGGAAGATCTGGGCTGTAATTTAGGCAGATGTTAACAATGCACACACACTCACGAAATATACAAATGAGCGCCATTGTTGCACTAAGTGATGTTTGTATGAGGAACTTGTTTATGGCTCTATCACCTCCTAAGTGTCAAAGGAAATTAAATGAAAAGGAATAAAATCATAAACAAAAGATGTACAAAATATAGTTATCACACCTTCATCTAATTGGACTATATACTATCCTAAGTGGATAACGACATGATAAGTCTACAGCTGTAAGGCCCAAGCTTCAGGCAATCTACAGGGATGACCTATGGACCTCTGTGGAGAAACTGGTGAGTACTGTAGCTATAGAGTCAAAGGCCTCAGTGTAAAAAAATGTATTTGCTAAGATTGGGATTTTTTTGGCCCCTTAAGTGATCCGATCATAAATCCTCATTAAATGTTCCGTTGTACCTGTGTGTTTATGCTTACATAAGCGCACATGCCAAGTGAAAGAACCGAGTATCCTGGTAAGTTGCAAAGTCATCAGATAATTTCCAGGTCAATGCCTGGAGGTCAGTAAGAATTGATGTCTTACACCATTGTAGTGGTGATAGGTATGAAGGAGTCTATTTCATAGCTATGTTATCCACGGAGGAGGAAGTACTCTCTGAGCACTGGACCAGTCGTACTCGGTGTGATCATGGTTCATGACTTCTAATAGCTTTCCTCCTGAATGGAGGGTTCTATTTATTAGTGGCATGTGTGTTGACCATCAGAAGAGTGTTCTGGAGATTCCCTTACACGTGTTGCAATCTGAGTGACTACTAAATCCTCTGTCGCTGTTATCAATAGCAATTTGACTTGTGAGGTCTCTAATCCTCTTACTGATTGTGGCTGGACTAACTGTGCTGGTATTGGTGCTGGTACTCAAGGGGACCAGTTATCCGACCGATTTATGGAATATTATCCTACCGGAACACAGGATTAGAGCACTTTACTATTATAGTTGAAACTACACATGGAAAGGCATGACTATTTTTGCCATTTGTTTTGGAGGTGGAAGTCCACTGGACTTCTTTTACGACCAGTGTGGTACACCTCAGTAATATCTTAGATGTGTTCTAAGATAATCCCCGTCTAGGGGCCTGTCTGCTCCTCACTGTTCTCATAGGGGAGTTTACAAATAGATTTGTTTTCTGCTCTGGCGGCCTCGTACGGTGTTGCAGGTAATCTCGACCCCCCCCAACGGCCTTGATGAGGCTCATCATGGGTCTGGGCTAGTATTCCCCCTTTTGTGTCTCGGGGCCCCCCCACCAGCGGTTGGTGTTGGTATTCGAGGCACAAACGAATAGGTAGGACCTTATGTACGAGTTGTCAGCGGCCGCGTTGAGAATGGCTGTAACCATTCAACCAAATCTCCTGGTGTTTGTGCTTCAAAAAAGGGACGATTCCATGACGCCTGATGTAATGTCTGGCCTCACGGGGGTGCGGCCACTAACTAGTTAAAAATGTACAAGAGTGCAACAGGACAGAGACAGCCAAACCCGGAAGACAATGGGCCAATTGTGTGCCTTAGACCACTGCGCCACTTTGGAGGCCCTGCACTTATTCTTTTATTGTTTGGGTGTCAGCTTTAATATTGCAGATATAGTTTTGGGTAACAAAAACTATATAGGGATATATATTGTTATAAGTGTCAAGCGGATTATATAGTATGAGACTCATTAAAGAGATTCATATCTTGACATGAATCAGTGTGATTCATAGTATTCAGTGTGATTCATAGTATTTAGTGTGATTCACAGTATTCAGTGTGATTCACAGTATTCAGTGTGATTCATTGCTTACTCCCATACGTTCACATGAATTATTAATCTCAGTTTAACTCAATGCACAGTGTTGACTCCCTGGGCAGGGCAAGACGTTATGCTGGCATGTTTTGACATGGTGGCACCTTGCCCACTCTGCAGTACTGGCAGGTTTACATAACCTAATGCCAGATCCATGTCAGCTCAACTGACAGCCTACACCACTCATGGAAGTGGTAGGTGTGATGCAATTCCTGTATAATAGTGGTCCAATGGGACACAAGAAAAGCACACGAATGCATAAAAAAAATGGTGAGATTATGGGCTGTGTCTGTTTTAGTGTTTTAAATGTGTGCTGAAATTTGAAAAGTGACATTGTGGGGTAACTTGGGGGAATAAGCTATAACAATGTATTACTGGAAACACACACACAAAGAAACAAGAATAAGAAATATGAAATACAAAATAAAGTAAGTAAGTATAATATATACAAGAAATATTCAAAAAGTTAGTTCTAATATCATTATCTGCATGTGCAGGGATACTGGAGTGATGGAGGTAGATATGTATAGGGGTAAGGTGAGTAGGCTACAGGATATAAGATAAACAGAGTAGCAGCAGCTTGTATGTGAGTGGGTGTGGGTGTGTGTAGAGTCAGTCTAAATGTATGTGCATATTATGTGTGAGTGAACAGATGATGGAGTGAGTGTTTGTGTGTGTGTTGGAGTGACAGTGTGTAGGGCCCTGTGAGTGGGCATAGAGACAGTGTGTAGGGCCCTGTGAGTGGGCATAGAGACAGTGTGTAGGGCCCTGTGAGTGGGCATAGAGACAGTGTGTAGGGCCCTGTGAGTGGGCATAGAGACAGTGTGTAGGGCCCTGTGAGTGGGCATAGAGACAGTGTGTAGGGCCCTGAGACAGTGTGTGGGCCCTGTGAGTGGGCATAGAGACAGTGTGTAGGGCCCTGTGAGTGGGCATAGAGACAGTGTGTAGGGCCCTGTGAGTGGGCATAGAGACAGTGTGTAGGGCCCTGTGAGTGTGTTGGAGTGACTGTGAGTGGGCATAGAGACAGTGTGTAGGGCCCTGTGAGTGGGCATAGAGACAGTGTGTAGGGCCCTGTGAGTGGGCATAGAGACAGTGTGTAGGGCCCTGTGAGTGGGCATAGAGACAGTGTGTAGGGCCCTGTGAGTGGGCATAGAGACAGTGTGTAGGGCCCTGTGAGTGGGCATAGAGACAGTGCAAATACTGAAATAACAGGTCAATAAAGATACAAGGTAAACTCGGTCTGTGTAGCTATTTATCAGTTGTATTGATTGCTTGGGGATAGAAGCTGTTCAAGAGCCTGTTGGTGTCAGTCTTGATGCACCGGTGTATGACATGTTGTTTCTGCAAAGGGAATAATGGCTTGTGTTAGGGAATGTGATGAAGCTGTCACAGCCTTGTACTTGGAAAGAAAATAGGCATCTAAATTTAGGTTGAGTGTTACTGAAGAGAAATCTCTGTAAAGATAGTAAGGTCTGATGGGAAGAAATAATAAAAAATGTATCCTGAAGGAACGCTCTCTAACAACTCTCTCTCTCTCTAATAATGTCTCCCCCTTCTCCCTCAATATCCTGTCCCTATCTCTCAATCTCCTTATAATATTTCTGTTTGTCTCCATTTTTCCTTAGCTGGGACCACGTATATCTTTGGGAGAGGAGGAGCCCTCATCACGTACATCTGGGCCCCTAATGAGAGGCCGAGCACCAGAGCTGACCGCCTAGCTGTGGGCTTCAGTACTCAACAGAAAGACGCCATCTTGGTCCGAGTGGAGAGCACCAGTGGACTGGGAGACTACCTGCAGCTGCACATAGTAAGGACAGGAAGGGGTGGGGGGGAGGGGGGAGGGTACTGTGGGATAGGGTAAAGGATCAGGGATTTAGGTCCCCTTTTCTATTGGGGTTGAGAACAAAGGCTTAGGGTGAGCTCATAGGCTGTACAGAATCCTGAAATGATCTTGCTGGAGATTTTGGAGGACTAATTGAGGTGCATAGAAAGACTGTGTTAATTGATAAAATGTCTCTCAATTTCCATAGAAAAGGACATATGGCAATTATTACTCATGATATCGATGATTAGTGCCAAGGAAAGTATGCACCATGTATCTGGATTAGCAGGAGAGAAACAATGCAAGTGTTTGCTCATTAAAATAGCAGGGGGCAGAGATTGTTATGGCAGTACATCCCACTGGCAAATGCTTCGTTGACCTCTAGCTCATTACTTGCAATTAGAGTTCCAGTAGAAAACGATGCAGTTAAACTATTTCATCTGAATTCATTATTAATTCAATATTCACAGTGCTCGCATGCTATGTTACCCTAGCTGTTTAACACTAGGATAGCAGATGCTGAGCCCAACAGTAGCGTAGTGTGTGCTATTTTCTAAAGAAGCCTTTAAGTCAGATACACTACATGACTAAAAGTATGTGGACACCTGCTCGTCAAACATCTCATTCCAATATCATGGCCATTAATATGGAGTTGGTCACCACTTTGCTGCTATAACAGCCTCCACTCTTCTGGGAAGACTTTCCACTAGATGTTGGAACATTGCTGCTGGGACTTGCTTCCATTCAACCACAAGAGCATTAGTGAGGTCGGGCACTGATGTTGGACAATTAGGCATGGCTCGCAGTCAATGTTCCAATTCATCCCAAAGGTGTTCGATGGGGTTGAGGTCAGGGCTCTGTGCAGGCCAGTCAAGTTCTTCCACACTAATCTCAACAAACCATTTCTGTATGGACCTCGATTTGTGCACAGGGGCATTGTCATGCTGAAACAGGAAAGGGCCTTCCCCAAACTGTTGACACAAAGTTGGAAGCACAGAATCGTCTAGAATGTCATTGTATGCTGTGGCATTAAGATTGACCGAACCATTAAAAATATCCCCAGACCATTATTCCTCCTCCACCAAACTTGACAGTTTGCACTATGCATTGGGACTGCCAGATGGTGAAACGTGATTCATCACTCCAGGGAACGCGTTTCAATGGCAGCAATACTTGGCATTGCTCATGGTGAATTTAGGCTTGTGTGCGGCTGCTCGGCCATGAAAACCCATTTCATGAAGCCCCCGACAAACAGTTTTTGTGCTGACTTTGCTTCCAGAGGCAGTTTGGAACTCGGGAGTGAGTGTTGCAACCGAGGACAGATGGTTTTAATACACTACCCACTTCAGCACTCAGGGGTCCTGTTCTGTGAGCTTGTGTGGCCGTTGTTGCTCCTAGACGTTTCCACATCACAATAACCTCACTTATAGTTGACCGGGGCAGCTCTATCAGGGCATAAATTTGACGAACTGACTTGTTGGAAAGGTGGCATCCTATGACGGTGCCACATTGAAAGTCACTGAGCTCTTCAGTGAGGCCATTCTACTTCAATGTTTGTCTTTGGAGATTGCATGGCTGTGTGCTTCGATTTTATATACTTGTCAGCAACGGGTGTGGCTGAAAAAGCTGAATCCACTCATTTGAAGGATTGTCCACATACTCGTGTATATATAGTGTATGTTATGTCCCTGTTTGAGTCTGAGCCCAAACACAGCTGACCCAGATGGTGGTTAAAGGAGTAGCTTGTTCCCCAGGGGGAGTGTGTTTGTTTCTTCAACAACCCTGTTACAATTATACTGTATAAGGAACACGAGAAGCTACCTGGTGAGCTGACAACAAGGGAATCTACAGTTGATTTGAGAGTCAACGGCAGCATTGACACCATAGACTATAAACAGTATGTGTTAGGGAATCTGCTGTAAATAAATGAATTCACTCTTTTTGAAACAGCATGCGTATAGATCCTGTGTTGGTTTATTGTTTATGACCCTCTTATTTTCATGGATTGTTTATTTGTTACCAATAAAGAACCAGAGATGGGAGGGGTTAGAACTAGAGAGAGAAAGAGTAAACTGCCTTATAGATGACATTTTATGCCCAGGTTATTCAACAAAACTGCAAAAAAATCAAATAATATTTATAGCTTCATTCTGAGGAAGAGGTGTAACATGTCAAATAAGGATTTATGCTTAGATCAAAGCTATGTCTAATATAGTATGATGGCATCTATTGCCACCGTAAAAATGTTGCTTCTCCTGTCATGGTTGTTGCTCTAGGAGAAGGTTTCTGCAGTAACTAAATTACCACCACCAACAACAACCTCTAATCCAATTGGTCATGAACGTGACAGCGTTCAGAAGGAGGTGCAGGAGCAGCACTGTGTTGAGCTAAGCTGTTGGCTTCAGGATATCCACATCTCAGAGAGAGAGAGAGCAGTGGATGATAGGATGAATGCAAGTAACAGAATATATGATATGCAGCATGTCTTGTCTTTCGTCCTGCACTCAACTTGCTGCAGTTTAGGCGCCAGAGGCGGGTTTCTCCATTGTAAAGCCATTAGTCACTAAGCCACGGAGTCTAGGGTTGGATCCACAGGCTCTTCAGGCAGGAGCTGCTCACTGATGGAGGGGTGTGTGTGTGTGTGTGTGTGTGTGTGTGTGTGTGTGTGTGTGTGTGTGTGTGTGTGTGTGTGTGTGTGTGTGTGTGTGTGTGTGTGTGTGTGTGTGTGTGTGTGTGTGTGTCTGTGTCTGTGTCTGTGTGTGTCTGTGTGTGTGTGTGTGTGCACCAGCATGTGTTAGCGTGTGTGTGCTAGCACTGGTGTCTGGCAGTCTGAGTGGAGGCTTCCTCTGAGTGTGTGTGATGAGTGTATTGATTATTCCCAGCACAGGGTTGGGTGATTAATTTGCTGACATAAAGTAGGCTTTGGTTAGTTACAGAGCAAAGAATCTCCACCTGGTACCCCCGGGCCCTGCCCCCCCTCTCTCTTTCTCTCTGAGGGCCTGTGGGATGAAGCAGCAGTTGGGCCCAGAAAGAGCCCTCTCTCTCAGGATGAGCATGATGGATGAAAGGAGTTTGACGGCCATTTAGGCGTGATGACAACTTCCTGCTGAAAAGCTGATCGAAAAAATGTGTACCTGTTTCAATACCTGTCAAATATACTATGGCAAGCTACCCTAAAACATTGCATCTGCAAATAGAAGGACTTTATTTGTAAAAGTTTAGAGGGTAATAAAGTGTCAAATTGAAATATGTATTGTTACCCCTGGATCTGAGGCATAATCCTCTTGCGTGGAACAAAATGTGATGCTGTATATCCGTCTGGTGTGTGATGGAGCTGTTTAGCCATTAGCAAGCAGGGGAGTCGCGACTGATTATTGGACATAGCGACATCTTCAAACAATCCCTTTTAACAAGAGATTTGCAGAAAAAAAGTTAAGTGACAAGCTAAAGGATCATTTTATTTCATCATTTGAGGAGAGACAAAGAAGCTTGGCTGATGAGAAGGTAAAGAGCTGGAACCCTTCCTAGAGTAATTAGCTGAACCCACCCGTCTGCTTGATTAATACTTACATGAAATTAGCCTCCCCCCAGCTGTGGCCCATTATGCTACTTAGTTAGCATGCAGTGATAAAGGCTAGTGCTTTGGATTCATTCATAAATAATAGCATTGGGAAATTGCATTGTCTGCTGTGCTGTATATAAAATGTTGAAAGTTTGGTCATTTTTAGTATCCATGGATGAGAGCTAGAGAGCCCTGGAGTCAAGGCATTATTGTGTGCATGTCATGCCCACAAGTTTGTTCACCATGTTGCACTAACCTTGGCCCAACTTCCCCATGCCCTGACCTCTCTTCATGTGCTTCAACAGATGGTGCTTACTCAGGCCGTTTAGCAATGAAAAAAATATCAACTTATTGGGTGGCTCTCCCATTGACAAAAATGCAATAGCAGCTGGGTATGGTCTACCTAGTTCATTGACTGTATATCAACCAGAAAAAATGAGGGTGTGGGATGTCTCGCTTCCTCTTCCGTCTCTGGTGCTTCCTTATGCACAGGCAGCAGCCAGCACTCTGTATGTACCCTGAGTCATCTGTCCTGTCCATGGTGCTGAATTGGCTACACTGGCTGAGTCATGTTCAAGGCCGGATTAATGCAGGGGCTTACCGGAATGCCTTCCTAATATTGAGTTGCACCCCCCTTTGCCCTCACGACAGCCTCAATTCATCAGGGCATGGACTCAACAAGGTGTCGAAAGTGTTCCACAGGGATGCTGGCCCATGTTAACTCCAATGCCTCTTACAGTTGTGTCAAGTTGGCTGGATGTCCTTTGGGTGGTGGACCATTCTTGATACACATGGGAAACTTTTGAGTGTGAAAACCCAGCAGCGTTGCAGCTCTTGACACAAACCTGTGAAGTGGATTTAACAAGTGAGCTTTCACCTGGATTCACCTGGTCAGTTTATGTCATGGAAAGAGCAGGTGCCCTTAGTGTTTTGTATACTCAGTGTATATTATATATGTAATATATATATATATATATATATATATATATTATTTTATTACCGCAACCGCCAACCACAGGAAGATTCATTGTTTATCTCGGGCGGAACCAACCCTTCTCAGAAAGTTGTTGGCCTTCCAGCTGTATGGCTCTGATTGTCCGTCTTCTACTCTTGTTCTACTCTTCTACTCTTGTTCACTCTGGAAGATAACCAGCCATGTTCTATTGGTGATGAACGTAGTAGGATAGTCTCACTTAACTAATTGACATCAGTTGAGTCAATTGGAGGTGTACCTGTGGATGTATTTCAAGGCCTACCTTCAAACTCAGTGCCTTTTGCTTGACATCATGGGAAAATCAAAAGAAATCAGCCAAGACCTCAGAAAAAATTGTAGACCTCCACAAGTCTGATTCATCCTTGGGAGCAATTTCCAAACGTCTGAAGGTACTACGTTCATCTGTACAAACAATAGTACGCAAGTATAAACACCATGGGACCACGCAGCCATCATACCAGCCGTCATACCGCTCAGGAAGGAGACACGTTCTGTCTCCTAGAGATTAACGTACTTTGGTGTGAAAAGTGCAAATCAATCTCAGAACAACAGCAAAGGACCTTGTGAAGATGCTGGAGGATACAGTTACATAAGTATCTATATTCACAGTAAAAATTAGTCCTATATCGACATAACCTGAAAGGCCGCTCAGCAAGGAAGAAGCCACTGCTCCAAAACTGCCATAAAAAATCCAGACTACGGTTTGCAACTGCACATGGGGACAAAGATCGTACTTTTTGGAGAAATGTCCTCTGGTCTGATGAAACAAAATAGCACTGTTTAGCCATAATGACCATTATTATATTTGGAGGGAAAAGGGGGATGCTTGCAAGCTGAAGAACACCATCCCAACCATGAAGCACGGGGGTGGCAGCATCATGTTGTGGGGGTGCTTTGCTGCAGGAGGGACTGGTTCACTTCACAAAATAGATGGCATCATGAAAATCACAAAGCCCTGACCTCAATCCTATAGACAATTTGTGGGCAGAACTGAAAAAGCGTGTGCGAGCAAGAAGGCCTACAAACCTGACTCAGTTACACAAGCTCTGTCAGGAGGAATGGGCCAAAATTCACCCAACTTATTGTGGAAAGCTTGTGGAAGGCTACCCAAAACATTTGACCCAAGTTAAACTATTTAAAGGCAATGCTACCAAATACTAATTGAGTGTATGTAAACTTATGACCCACTGGGAATGTGATGAAAGAAATAAAAGTTTAAATGTATCATTCTCTCTACTATTATTCTGACATTTCACATTCTTAAAATAAAGTGATGATCCTAACTGACCTAAGACAGGGAATTTTTACTAAGATTAAATGTCAGGAATTGTGAAAAACTGAGTTTAAATGTATTTGGCCCAGATGTATGTAAACTTCCGACTTCAACTGTATATACTGTATATATATCCTCCTAATATTATACAATATGTGTGTCGCTTCATTGACCTGGGGTATTGTTTGTTCGAATTCAAGACAAGATTGATCTCAGTTTGTCAGTGTTAGACTAGACACTCCTTTCAATCATTTATGTGATGTTAAAAAAGATTCAGCTCATGTCTTCTATCATGTAAATGCTGTAGAATTTATGAAATGCATTTTTAAAAGGCCAAATTTGTTCTGGACCCAGTTAAATTTGTTCTGGACCCTCTGCTCAACTGTTGCCTATGCCACATCGCAAATGTTATTATGATTTTATTATAAAGGGTATTTTTCTTCAACAATAAATTGAAGAGGGAGTGGGGGAGGGGGCTATGGTTTCTATATCCGGCCCTGGTTGTGTTTACGCTGTCCATGGTGCTGGATGGACTAAATGCTGGCTGAGCTGTGAGTGCTGTATCTCATTGTTTTTTCTGAGTTGTCAGTTGTTGTATATGGTCAACACAATTTACCTGAAAAGAGGATTAGTGGAACTTCAAACAGGCCTCTCGGCCATGTGCAAGTTCCAAATAAACTTGCTAGTGAGGCAGATTGGTGAATGCAGGGTGCTGTTTCAACACTGAGCCTCCTGTCCATATCTGACTGTTTCTGCTACTATGTCTGTGACTGGTGCGCAGCTGCCAGCGGCAGTGTCCCTCCTCTGGGAAATCAGCTTTTTAGCAGTGTGTTTCCCCAGGACAAATGTGATTAAAAGCAAAGGGGGATCTGTGACAAGGCGGTGCATGGTGTAATAACCACACCTGTTCTTGAAAGATGGGGCTCCTTCCATAAGGGAAGGCTTGCTCTTTTATTATGTTACAACACTTGATTGTCCAGTTATGCTACCTTTATTGACTGCAGCTTGATTGTGTTATCCTGGAGTGACAGTCATTGTTGCCTGTTGTTATTCAAGAGATTTGATTTGCGGATCTCCACCATTTTAAATTCTTATCCCTCATTTATATTTTCCTTGCTTAATTCACATTTTCAAATCCCATTATATTCTTTCTAGCCTCTAAAATTGGTCGAAACTAGACTGCTTATGTTGCTAAGATGCACGTTGCTGAAAGATGAGACACACAACACTACCAAAATAGACCCATTTCCTGATGTTCTATTCAATTGACACTAATTGTATGGCCTGTTTCTGTGCAATTGGACCTTTTAGCTTTTTCTCACCGTCTGCTGCATACTCTCCTAATTGCTCTCTGGAGGGTGGGTCTCTTACCACCCATAACTTTCCATTTTCAACCGCACCACTGAATGGCCCTGTCTTTCTTTACATGCTCCATAGGATGCGTTAGCTGTGTATTCTTTGTGTTGGTTTCTAGAAGAGATGGAGACCCACACACTGTTGAAAATTAGGAAAAATACCAAAACGTTGTCTTAAATGAAAAAAAAGAGAGATGATTTATTGAGTCATCATGATGCTGGGAAAAGCAGATCAATATTGTGGGGGTTTCTGCTATGTTCAACAAGATATATGGATGTAAGTACACCTGTGGTTGCAATCTCTATTTCTGCTCTTCTCCTCTTTTGAATGGAAATTCTATGTTTTTGTTTGTATGCGTTAGCTGGCTTTAGAGTGCACCCTGCATTCCCTTGTGTCCTCAGAGCTCATGAAAATTAAAAAAGAATTTGAAAATAGATGCACTTTAGTCTTCGCACGTGGAAGGTGTAAACAGCAATGCCTTAACCATGAGCTATTCCTTCTATCACATATCCATATCACCTTTCTCAGCTATCGCATATCCATATCGCCTGTCTCAGCTATCACATATCCATATCGCCTGTCTCAGCTATCACATATCCATATCGCCTGTCTCAGCTATCACATATCCACATCGTCTGTCTCAGCTATTACATATCCATATCGCCTGTCTCAGCTATCACATATCCATGTCGCCTGTCTCAGCTATCACATATCCATATCGTCTGTCTCAGCTATCACATATCCATATCGCCTGTCTCAGCTATCACATATCCATATCGCCTGTCTCAGCTATCACATATCCATATTGTCTGTCTCAGCTATCACATATCCATATCGCCTGTCTCAGCTATCACATATCCATATCGCCTGTCTCAGCTATCACATATCCATATCGCCTGTCTCAGCTATCACATATCCATGTCGTCTGTCTCAGCTATCACATATCCATATCGCCTGTCTCTGCTATCACATATCCATATCGCCTGTCTCAGCTATTACATATCCATGTCGTCTGTCTCAGCTATCACATATCCATATCGTCTGTCTCAGCTATCACATATCCATATCGCCTGTCTCTGCTATCACATATCCATATCGCCTGTCTCAGCTATCACATATCCATATCGTCTGTCTCGGCTATCACATATCCATATCGTCTGTCTCAGCTATCACATATCCATATCGCCTGTCTCAGCTATCACATATCCATGTCGCCTGTCTCAGCTATCACATATCCATATCGCCTGTCTCAGCTCACTGAACATTACTCGCCCTAGCAGAGCTGGTTAGGTTTTTACAGTATGTTATCCAGAGAGTTGGTGACTGCAACTGCACTGTCAGATTGTCTGTGTTTCGCATTCAGAACGCACACTGGACACTCTGGCCAATAAGTAGTGTTGCTCTGAAAGCTCTGACCTCACAACGACAGTCAAGCACCCAAGCTAACTGGCTAAAATTGGCTAGCTACTTCCAGACACATAATGAGAGAACCCCCCACTCTGACCATTTTACTCCCTCTATCAGAGCTGGTTAGGCAGTTGTCATGTTATCCAGAGCGTTGGTGACTGTCACAGTGCTGCTGGCAACAATTGAATTACGCTTTGTTGCCTCCGCTTACTGACACGGACATATTCAACGGGTGTTGAGCGTTCAAAAATGCATCAGTTATTTTGCGCTCTGGCACACTAAGACGAGAGTCTTTTGTTAAGAAATTGTGCTCGATAGCTAGATAGCTATTTAACAGTACACTAACACTAACTTGAAATTAAAATACTCAAAAATAGAGTGGAGTATTTTGTTAAGACATGTAGCTAGCTAGCTAGCTAAACAATGGACCATAATCACAACTCATGACGTTACTCCCCTGCATGAATCTGCAGGTAGCTAACCAACCAGGTTCTATGGCTATAACTAGTCAAGCAAATGTGTCTAAAATATGAAGAATAAGATCATACACATAATGTTAGCTAGTGACCCAGTCTGCTAACGTTAGCTAGCTAACAGTACACTTGAAATGAAACCACTTTCTGTCCAAATTAGAAACGTGTAATATCTGAAAATGTAGCTAGCTAGACTATCTTACCAGTATACATCATGGTTGGACGCGTCTCCTGTCCAATACCATGCATGGTTGCCCTTGGTTTGATGTAATCCAGACTGGTGTTTTCTCCATCTCCTGAGCTATCATACTCGAATTCCACTGATTTCAAAACTCGGTCCTCCAGAAAGTGGAGTGCATACACACAACGTTAGCTAGCTAACAGTACACTTTAACTTGACATTAGGTTTATGCAGTTTTACTACACTATACATTTTTTTTAAAAGCCAAGTTTGACATAATTACCTAGACATACTGACCAGCTCCAATAGACAGACACGTGCTATATGGCAGACCAATCCAAACTCATCTCTCGGCATGTCTAGCCCACTCATTATCTCAGCCAATCATGGCTAGCCGGGAAGGTTGCGCCCTTTTTCTGTTGCTAAACCAACTGGGCTTGTAATTTAACAATTGTAGTCATATTTACAGATGGCATACAATTTTGATATTAAGGCACATGGTAGTTCACATGTTCAAGAAGGTATTTCTGCCAAAAAACGCGTTTTGATTCCTCAAATATTTTTTTCCGTTCAAACAGCTCTCCTGTGAAGTCGAGACTTGTGACATATGCCTAGTTTCCTGAATCGGGTCACATATCACCTGTCTCAGCTGTCATATATCCATATCACCTATGTCAGCTATCTCTGTCTTTTATTTATATACACATCCATTTCCTGGTTCAAAGTGCACAGATACAGTCCCTTTAGAGTAGAGAGGAGAAAAGGGAAACAGCAGACTTTATTGTTCTCTAGGAAGGGATACCCTGTTCCCTGCAGTCCAATCACAGAGCAGCCCTGATGTCACGTGTGGTTCTGAAGAGCAGGTTGTAACAGGACAGTGTCTTAGGGGGGCAGAGCCTTGGCAGAGAGGCCCTATGGGGTGGCATCAGACAGTCAGCATGTTTAGAGAGGCTGGCCTCTCCAGCTTATGTCACATAGATCCTTGTCTCACAGTGTTATCTCAGCAGGAACCTTGTAACCAAGTCATTATTCATTCATCGCTCTCCAACTTCTTAATCCTTTATTAATTGGAAAGAATAATAACATTTAGACCACCTGCCTCCCTTTGTATTCCAAAGTATTTGAAATGTTTAGTGTTTTGGCTTTTAATGAAACTGTGACTACTCTACTTTATCCTTTGAAACCAGGAGTTGGAACCTAAATTATTTTCCAGTCATTTAGTTCTGAGTAGAACCATCTTGTTTTTCGTTCCTTTCCACTGTTCCAACCCGTAAAATAAAGTTTGGAAATGGTTAGAACCCCCAAAAAGTTATGGTTTATAGCGTTCCATTCTGTTCCTTTTTAAACTTCTGAAATCAATTTAATTTTGTACATTTAGCTCAACATTAAATTACTTCACCAATCAGTGTCAATAGAACAACTTGGACAGACAAGTGTACGGCGAGAGATGCAACTGAAATTTTGAGAGTACAAGAGATAGTGGTGGAGGAGGCTTGGCTTGAAGCGCTGGGCATCTTGTTATGACTTGCATTATCTGAATTGTGCCCACAGAATTACCCCTACGGAGGAGCGGCTTTTATGAAGAAACTTTAAATGTCTTTGAAATTCTGAGCTAGCTACTTAGCTAACAAGCTTGTGTGTGCAGAGTGGCACCAGAATTTAAATAAAAACATGTCTTACCTTTTTGGAGTTAATAAATCCAATGGGAAATGTTATAACTATAGCATCCTTAACTAGCATTGGAAAAGTGAATCCTTTCTTCTGCAAATATATATCGCACCCTAATTTCTGAATCACGCTTGTAACGTCAGTAGGCTACACCGGTCTATGCTTCGAAAAGGGCAGGGACAGGTAGCCTACACATGCACACTGGCAAAGATTTTCAGCTGGCAGGCACTGGGAGAAGTTTCTGAGGGACAGAGTGAAGGCTTTCCACGGGCACTTTGTTGCATCTTTTTCAAACCCTGTTTAAAACTGGCCCAAATGTTACGACAAGGCCATAGGCCATCTGTACTGTGTGTGCCATGGAACTGAAGAGTACATGCATGTGGGTACAGGCAGCTGCACCCAGACAGAATGGTTCGGTCAGTGGGTCTGTATGTTCCAAACGGTGGGAAGCCAGATGCCTGGGAAATACCCCCACAATGTTCTTGTCACAACAGCAGGGTGGGAGGCTAATAATGGCCTCTCCTGACAGAACCTGTCGGACCTTGTTATTACCAAAGCATATGCAGACAGGAGAATCTGAACAAAACTGACCATGAAAGACCTAGTCTTAATTCACCAGAACAAGGAAAAATGCTGCCCTAAGTTAGCTGTCAAGCAGGTGTTGTGGAGCATGTTGACTGGGTGGTGCTATTGAGCCAGCAGAGCGAGAGAGAGAGAACAGGCATGTTGTATGTGATCAGATGGGCCTGTTCAAATCCTTTCCTGATTTATGACTGTCCTGCCCAGAGAGTAGGGGCTAGCTGGGCTGACTTAGGTCCAGAGAGCCCCATGGCTGCTTTATGAATTCTACATGGCATGCCCCAAGGGGAATGAGAATTTAACTGTGGGCGAGACTGCAAAATAGCAATGCTGTGCACAGGGGATTGTCAAAGAGGGAATAAGAAAAGGTGACTTTCAAGCGCCTCAATAAACCAAATAAGACAATGTTGCTAGGGGGGGTTCAACATTCTGCTAATCCACCCAAATCCTGTCTGATGTTTAACGGCTCTTTTTGGTACATGCTTACTGTACTATTCCAGGGAAACATTACTGCTGAAATATCTCTAATGTCTCAGCATGGTTGTTTCTCTAATGTTTATTTTAATTGTACCTTTATTTAATTAAGCAGGGAGTCACCATTGAGACCAGGGTCTCTTTTCATGTAGAATGACTAAAACCAAAGCTAGTTAAATGGTTTTGAGTTATCATATATTAATTTCCAATATGCATGCAGACCTTCATTTAGGATTTTACCCAATTGTCAGGTATTAGTTTACGCTGTATCCTGTACATATGACATATTAAGCTTGGTTTTGACTTGTACTGGAACTCCATTTCCTATCCATCTCAAGACGTTTTCTGAGTCTTCACTGTGGCAATTATAATATTGTATAATGTATATGGTATGTGAGTGCATTTGCATGTGAGGGTTGCTGGGAAGACTTACATCTAAGAGGTTTATCTCTCTGTTCACTCATCTGAATGTGATTATCCAGCTGTCAGGAGGGAGGAGCAGTTGTGTCCCCGGCTAGCTGCAGCCCTCAGCTCCTGAGGCCATGGGAAACTCAAGTCACTGCAATATTCACAATGACCACAATTTGAAGAGACCACAGGCCTTTTTCTTTGCCTTGCAGCAGCCCACCAATGTGCTGGGACTGGTAGGAAGGCACTGTACCTCCAGATTAGACCAGAGAGTTCCCCTGGCTGTTGGAAATGCATCAGGAGGCTGGGTTCATATCCTCCCGCTCCTCTTTCTAAGAACATGGCATGGTCCAGTCTACAGTACTTTGATGGGATGGGGGTGTGGAGTGCAGTGTGCAACATGATGCTCACATCACATATGTGATCAACCAGCTTGATTCTGTTTTATGTAGCAACATATAAAATTGTGTTTTTTTTACATTGGACGCTAGAAATTGTATATCATACACTACAGTTGAGGAACAATGGGAAAGTAATTCTGCTTTGAAAGTTGATAAACTTGTAACCTCACTTTTGAGAAAATGGCCTTTGAATGTTTTGGTAAACCTACTGGAGAGCTCTTCTTTGTCTACACCCATTCAGCATTGTTCCCACCCTCTTAAGCCTTAGCCCCACCCATCTCTTTAATGATTCACATGAGGCCATGTACTAAACAACCAAAGATTTCAAGACTAAATGCTGGTTTATACTACGTCTATCGACAGTTGTCGCAGTGACATCATGAACATTCTATTGTCGTCCAACATCAAACCTGTCGTTGTCGTTAAGAAAAAGTTTAAACACAAAAACTACAGACTGCATGACATCAGCAGCCTGGTGATGCAAAATAGCATAACCGTTTAAAAATGAATTTATTATATGTCAATCTAGCAAACCAGGCAACTAAAAGCAACTTTCTAAACAATGTTTTGGGTCGTTTCTAGATTGTTAGCTAAATAGCTAATGTTAAGTTCGCTGGATAGCCAGTTCAGATAATGACCATATCATATAGCTGACAACATCTTCACTTTAGCTAATTTGTCTTATTTATTACAAGAAAATAAATTCACAACAAGATAATTATTTACAAGTTAATGGTGAACCAATTACAGAAGTTGTGAGTCTGACGAAATAAAAGCAGGGCATTCTACCAGAAAATGTTAGAACTTGGACACTGTCTCGTTGGCCTAACGTTATATCCTAATTTGACTTTGGTGTAGGTCATGTTCTTCACATTACCGTCTCTGGTAAAAACAGATTATATCAAATAAAATCAAAGTTGATTTGTCACATGCACAGGATACAGAAGTGTGTAATGAAACGGTTACTTGCAGAGAGTATTTTGTTTAGACATGTAACTAGCTAGCTAAACAATGAGCCATAACTCCCAACTCATAACCTTACTATCCTGCATGAATCTGCAGGTAGCTAACCAACCATGTTCAATGTTAGCTAGCTATCTATCATTAGGCTATAACTAGAAAAGCAAATGGCTCTGAGATACGAATAATATTACTACACAGATCATACATGTAACGTTAGCTAGCGATCCAACCAGCTAATGTTAACTAGCTAGCTAACAGTACACTTTAACTTGAAATGAAAATAACTTTCTGACAAAATTAGAAACGTATTATATCTGAAAATGTAGCTAGCTGGACTATCTTACCCGTATATATGGATGGACGCTTCTCCCTCTCTGTCACGGATGCCATGGTTGCCTTAGTTTGAAGATGTAATCCAGAGACAGGTATTTTATACAACAGCCTTCTGTGTGTTCTCTTTTCGACTCCCTCTGCATATTTGCAATCAAATGGCAGAATTTTCTCCATCACCTTAGTAATCATACTCTAATTCAACTGATTTCAAAACTCGGTCCTCCAGAAGGTGGAGAACAACACTTTTTCAGTTCTACTACGTGATATATTTTAAAAAAGCAGCGTTAGAAAGGATTACCTACACATACTGAGTAGTTCATGTTATAGACAGAAGCTACATTGCAGCATCTCTCAGCATGTCCAACCCATCCATTATATCAGCCAATCATGGCTAGCGGGAAGGTTCCTGTCCTTTTCCGTGGCTAAACCAACTAGGCTCGTAATTTAACAATTGTATTCATATTTACAGATGGCATACACGTTTGTGTCAAACACATTTTGATATAAATAAAAAGTTAACGTTCAAATGCCTCTCCTGTGAAGTAGTTATTCTCAACATAAGCCTAGTTTCCTGAAACAAGTCACATATTAAGACGTAGTCCCTCCTACGCTCACACAAACACACTAAAGACAGGAACACGCTAACATTGCTATGATCCTCTAAATGTACCACCCACACACTGCTGGGGGGGGGGGTCACTGACAGGGACAGAGGTGTGGGCGAAGGAAACGGTTTCTACAGTGAGACTCTGACTGTCAATCAACCGTAGTGGGGGTTTCTGCTCAACAGAACAAGATCCAGGGCTCTCCTCCTTGGGTGGTTACGTGAGCTAACATCGACAGCTCAACATGTCCCCTTTGCTGTTATTCTTAGCTGTGTTCCATGTTCCCCAGACACAATGATAAATAACACGGTGCCTACATTTTAAATAGTTGCAACGTTGTAGTCCCCCCCGCCACACCTGACATGTGAACTAAAGTGTGCTGGGAGTAGGCTGAACACACAGGTGTTAGCAACAGCATGGCACATTAGAGGAACAGAACTCAGGTAGTGGTGAGGGGACAGTAGCGCACACTGAGCAGCTGGGCCAGTGACTGTGGCCATGGCCTAAGAGTGGGAGACACCCTGAGCCTGTGCTTTACACACAGCGTACAGGGGCATGCCTTTGACTGGTACAGGCAAGCTATTTTGAGGCGCTGCAGGGGTGAACCGGAGGGCAGTAAATAATCGAGAAGAACATGTCCTCTCCTTTCTGCCCTCCCATGCAGCCTATACACACCCCACAGGCAGCCGGAGGAAGTAACTCTGATCTGTGTTGGAGGTTCCAGCTGTGAGAGAAGATGCGGTGAGAGGGATGGGTCAGGTCAGCCCCAGCCCTAGCCTCCAGCCCCCACCATCCAGCCCAGGTCCCTGCTGCACAAGGGGAAATGTCACCCTGAATCTCCAAAAAAAGAACTGATGGGGTCATTGAACATCACACAAAGGGGATCTTTCCGCATGAGAAATGTATGGTGCTCAGGAGGGGCTCTTCTTGTCAGGCAACACTGGGCTTTGGTTCCTTTCCCCCACTGCTCTGTGGGTTCAGGAAGAATCACAGTGCTTAATGTGAGGAATGCAGACTGAGGAGCTTGCTCTTGACCCCTAACTGAACTGCTATCTCCAGGGAAATCTCCATTAAACTGTTGGAGGTTACCAAGGGAAGAAGGCAGAGGAGCAGGAGGACACTGGGTGGTATGGGTGGTGGCTGTGGTGGGGTCACCCAAAGGTTCTGTCAGTTCACAACACTGATGTGATGGAGTGGCACTGGTTGGGATTGATTTTACCTTTATAACACTTTGTGAAAATCCCATACATTGTTAATTAAAAAGAAAAGTAATCAAATAACTAGACAATATTTTAACTAGATAACAGATAACTGATAACAGGTAAGCATCATCACACTGCAGGTTATTACATAGTATCATCCTCTAGCTGTTTTCTTATTTCTCCTGGGGCTCAGACTGAAGTGGTTGAGGTGAGATGGCCCATATTCTCTCATCATCGGTGACTGACACCTCTTGGCAGTTTTCCCCCTGTCAGATGTCTATACTGATGGATCAACCCCTTATCATGCCTGATGGTTTCTGATCTGCTCATCAAATGGTCACGTGGGATCAATTCCCAGGTCATGGAGACAAGATAACACTTACCATATTACTGACAGTACCAACTGATCGTTGAGTGAATCTCTGAAAGCCTTCCATTTTAGTATCATGTTTAAGAAGTGGACATTTCAAGCATGGAACATTTTTATGTTGTGAGTAGCATGATGTGAGAGTCATTTTACAGACTGGGCTGGGATAATGTTGAAGCTGTCAGACAGATGATCTAGTCTTTAGTGCTATCACACTGACACATTAGCACTGTGACCATAGAATTAAGAATTACAATAGGATCTCTATGACTGTGACCTTGTGGTCAGATCACAGGGTCTTCAGACCTGCCCCGCCCGGTCATCGCAGAGTGCCCACACACAAAGTGTTTTGCTCCCCAGCCCAGTTTCCTAGCAGCGCCACCCAGGGGCAGCCAGAGGAAGTAACTCTGACCTGTGATGGAGGTTCTAGCTGTGAGAGAAAATTCAGTGAAAGGAATGTGTCAGGTCAGGTAGAAGAGAAACAGCAAGGTCAAGTCAACAGTGATCAATTTGAGGGACCCTGAGCTGGGCTGCAGACCGCAGAGGGAGGCAGGTGGTGAATGGAAACCGATGGAGGCGTACTAGTCCAACATACTGCCTATGTCACGGAGGATAACTCTGGCAGGGTACTTCCACCCCTGCAGCACTGTAACAATACAAACTATGGCAATGTCTTACTCACCAGTGGTATAGCAGCTGCCACTATTGGCCAAGCATTTTTAGATTTGTGAATATCTCACTTGTCCTTTCCCTTCAGACACCCTTTCTGTTTCTTCCATCCCCAGGAACAAGGAAAGATCGATGTGATCTTCAACGTGGGGACAGATGACATCACCATTGGCGAGCCGGCTGTCATAGTTAGCGATGGCAAGTACCATGTTGTGCGCTTCACACGCAGTGGTGGCAACGCCACCCTCCAGGTGGACAACCAACCTGTCATCGAACGCTACCCGCCAGGTAAGGCATGTGGAAGGACTCTTTGAAAAGGAGATGATGGGTGGGGGTGGGAGTGGGAGTTCCAGATATGTACTGTATATATTAAGAGAATGGGAGGGGGAGGGAGAGATAACTAAATTGATCCAGGCTGTATTTTGAAAACACAGACATGGAGGAATGTGTATGGTGATTCCAATTCCAGGCTCTAGCAAACAGACATGAAATATCACATAAATTCAAGGACAGTTGTTGAATGAGCTTGGCAAGCAAGAAATTTGCCTTTTGCCATAGAGTAAATGGGGGGGGGGGTTTTCAACACGCTCCAGTGTTCTGTTTTGATATGTGCCATTTCACTATTTTAATGTATTCAGAGTACTTTATGGAGTCGCCACATGGAGTGCCCAGATAACTATTGCGTAAACAATCTAATAACAATCTGAAAAGGACACATTTTCCTGAAGCTGCCTTGATGGATTTGAATTCTTCACAGTAATTGTAGCAGCCAGGCAGAGTGGAGCTGAGAATGGGATCTTCACACAGCCTCAGAGCAATGAAGGAGCCCTCAGCAAAATCTCAGCTATCATTTCACCCCCCGCCCCCCGCCTGTAAATAATATGCTTTTATATGAGAGCACTGTGGATGTGTGTGTGGCTTGAAAGGATGGAGAAAGGAGCTCTCATTCTGTCGTCTGTTCCCCTTTCCCCAAGAACCTCACATTCTGTCGTCTGTTCCCCGTCCCCAAGCCCTCACATTCTGTCGTCTGTTCCCCGTCCCCAAGAACCTCACATTCTGTCGTCTGTTCCCCGTCCCCAAGCCCTCACATTCTGTCGTCTGTTCCCCATCCACAAGAACCTCACATTCGGTCGTCTGTTCCCCGTCCCTAAGCCCTCACATTCTGTTGTCTGTTCCCCGTCCCTAAGAACCTCACATTCTGTCATCTGTTCCCCGTCCCCAAGAACCTCACATTCGGTCGTCTGTTCCCCGTCCCTAAGCCCTCACATTCTGTCGTCTGTTCCCCGTCCCCAAGCCCTCACATTCTGTCGTCTGTACCCCGTCCCTAAGCCCTCACATTCTGTCGTCTGTTCCCCGTCCCTAAGCCCTCACATTCTGCTTCTCCATGCTTTAGCTAACAAATCAGCTCCAAAACAATATCCACATTGCATCCTTATGATTCATTGTTATGAGCCAGAACATGTAACTCATTTCTAATGATCTGTTTCTTTCCAAATCAAATTGACCAAGCTAACAATAAATGATTATGTCAAATGTGTCATTTTATTTTCTTGATTGTTAGTTCATGATGGAAATTCCCCTGTTCTCTACCTACTTAGATATAGAATCTACTTTCCCTCTTCTCTACCTACTTAGATATAGATTCTACTTTCCCTCTTCTCTACCTACTTAGATATAGATTCTACTTTCCCCTCTTCTCTAACTACTTAGATATAGATTCTACTTTCCCTCTTCTCTACCTACTTAGATATAGATTCTACTTTCCCCTCTTCTCTACCTACTTAGATATAGATTCTACTTTCCCCTCTTCTCTAACTACTTAGATATATATTCTACTTTCACCTCTTCTCTACCTACTTAGATATAGATTCTACTTCCCCCTCTTCACTAACTACTAAGTATAGATTCTACTTTCACCTCTTCTCTACCTACTTAGATATAGATTCTACTTTCACCTCTTCTCTACCTACTTAGATATAGATTCTACTTTCACCTCTTCTCTACCTACTTAGATATAGATTCTACTTTCACCTCTTCTCTACCTACTTAGATATAGATTCTACTTTCCCCTCTTCTCTACATATTTAGATATAGAATCTACTTTCCCCTCTTCTCTAACTACTTAGATATAGATTCTACTTTCACCATTTATCTAACTACTTAGACATAGATTCTACTTTCAAAATGTCTCTAACTACTTAGATATAGATTCTACTTTTGTAACGGTTCTCTTCTAGCTCCTCCTCTGACAAAGAGGTGGAACAAGGATCGGACCAAAATGCAGCGTGATGATGATTCATGATATTTTAATGAAGGGAAAAACTATACATGAAGAAACTACAAAACAATGAAATGTGAAAACCGAAACAGCCCTATCTGGTGCAAACACAAAGACAGGAACAATCACCCACACAAAACAGGCTACCTAAATATGGTTCCCAATCAGAGACAATGACTAACACCTGCCTCTGATTGAGAACCATATCAGGCCAAACATAGAAATAGACAAACCAGACACACAACATAGAATGCCCACCCAGCTCACGTCCTGACCAACACTAAAACAAGGAAAACACATATGAACGATGGTCAGAACGTGACAGTACCCCCCCCCCCAAGGTGCGGACTCCGAACGCACAACCTAAACTCATAAGGGAGGGTCTGGGTGGGCATCTGTCCGCGGTGGCGGCTCTGGCGCTGGACCCCACTCCATAATTGTCTTAGTCCACCTCCTTAGCGTCCCTTGAGTGGCGACCCTCGCCGCTAACCTTGGCCTAGGAAACCGAACAACGGGCCCCACTGGACTGAGGGGCAGCTCCGGACTGAGGTAGCTCGGGACTGAGGGGAAGCTCAGGACTGAGGGGAAGCTCAAGAGGAAGCTCAGGACTGAGAGGAAGCTCAGGACTGAGAGGAAGCTCCGGCAGGTTGATGGATCTAGCAGATCCTGGCTGGCTGACGGCTCTGGCAGACCCTGGCTGATTGGCAGATCCTGGCTGAATGGCGGATCCCGGCAGACTGGCGGATCCCGGCAGACTGGCGGATCCCGGCAGACTGGCGGATCCCGGCAGACTGGCAGTTCTGGCAGATCCTGGCTGACTGGCGGATCCTGGCAGACTGGTGGATCCTGGCAGACTGGCGGATCCTGGCAGACTGGCGGATCTAACTGATCCTGGCAGACTGGCGGCACTTGCGGCGCTGGACAGACTGGCGGCACTGGCGGCGCTGGGCAGACTGGCGGCACTGGCGGCGCTGGGCAGACTGGCGGCGCTGGGCAGACTGACGGCACTGGCGGCGCTGGGCAGACTGACGGCACTGGCGGCGCTGGGCAGACTGGCGGCACTGGCGGCGCTGGGCAGACTGACGGCACTGGCGGCGCTGGGCAGACTGACGGCACTGGCGGCGCTGGGCAGACTGGCGGCGCTGGGCAGACTGGCGGCACTGACGGCGCTGGGCAGACTGGCGGCAATGGCGGCGCTGGGCAGACTGGCGGCACTGGCGGCGCTGGGCAGACTGGCGGCACTGGCGGTGCTGGCCAGACTTGCGGTGCTGGGTAGACTGGCGGCACTGGCGGCACTGGGCAGACTGGCGGCACTGGAAGAGTCCGGTTGACTGGCGGATCTGGAAGAGTCCGGCCGACTGGCGGATCTGGAAGAGTCCGGCCGACTGGCGGATCTGGAAGAGTCCGGCCGACTGGCGGATCTGGAAGAGTCCGGCCGACTGGCGGATCTGGAAGAGTCCGGCCGACTGGCGGATCTGGAAGAGTCCGGCCGACTGGCGGATCTGGAAGAGTCCGGCCGACTGGCGGATCTGGAAGAGTCTGGTTGACTGGCAGATCTGGAAGAGTCTGGTTGACTGGCAGATCTGGAAGAGTCTCGCTGACTGGCAGATCTGGAAGGGGTCTGGCTGACTGGCAGATCTGGAAGAGTCTGGTTGACTGGCAGATCTGGAAGAGTCTGGGTGACTGGCAGATCTGGAAGAGTCTGGCTGACTGGCAGGTCTGGAAGAGTCTGGCTGACTGGCAGGTCTGGAAGAGTCTGGCTCACTGGCAGGTCTGGAAGAGTCTGGCTGACTGGCGGATCCTGGCAGACTGACGGATCTGGCTGCTCCCTGCTGACTGGCGGCTCTGGCTGCTCCACGCTGACTGGCGGCTCTGGCTGCTCCATGTAGGCTGACAGCTCTGGCGGCTTCTTACAGACTGGCAGCTCTGGCGGCTCCATGCAGACTGGCAGCTCCTTGCAGACTGGCAGCTCCTTGCAGACTGGCAGCTCTGGCTGCTCCATGCAGACTGTCAGCTCTGGCTGCTCCATGCAGACTGTCAGCTCTGGCTGCTCCATGCAGACTGACAGCTCTGGCTGCTCCATGCAGACTGACAGCTCTGGCTGCTCCATGCAGACTGGCAGCTCTGGCTGCTCCATGCATGCTGGCAGCTCCTTGCAGACTGACAGCTCTGGCTGCTCCATGCAGACTGGCAGCTCTGGCTGCTCCATGCAGGCTGGCAGCTCTGGCTGCTCCATGCAGGCTGGCAGCTCTGGCTGCTCCATGCAGGCTGGCAGCTCTGGCTGCTCCATGCAGGCTGGCAGCTCTGGCTGCGCTGAACAGGCGGGAGACTCCAACAGCGCTGTAGAGGAGGAAGGCTCTGGCAGCGCTGAACAGGCGGGAGACTCCGACAGCGCAGGAAAGGAGAAAGGCTCCGGCAGCGCCGGAGAGGCGAGGCGCACTGTCGACCTGATGCGTGGTGCTGGCACTGGTGGTACTGGGCCGAGGACAACCACAGGAAGCCTGGTGCGGGAAGCTGCCACCGGAGGGCTGGTGCGTGAAGGTGGTACTGGATAGACCGGACCGTGCAGGCGCACTGGAGCTCTTGAGCACCGAGCCTGCCCAACCTTACCTGGCTCGATGCCCACTCTAGCCCGGCCGATACGAGGAGCTGGAATATACCGCACCGGGCTATGCACCCGCACTGGGGACACTGTGCGCACCACTGCATAACACGGTGCCAGCCCAGTCTCACTAGCCCCCCGGTAAGCACAGGGAGTTTGCGCAGGTCTCCTACCTGGCGTAGCCCTACTCCCTGTGAGCCACCCCCCAATACATTTTTGGGGCTGACTCACGGGCTTCCGTCCACGCCGCCGTGCTTGCTTCGCCAACCTCATTCTCCTGTAACCTTCCGCGCACTGCTCCATCGAATCCCAGGCGGGCTCCGGCACTCTCCCTGGGTCGACCGCCCACCTGTCTATCTCCTCCCAAGAAGTATAGTCCATACTCTTGTAGTCCAAACCGTACTCCTCTTTGGGCTGCTCCTGTTGCCTCTTCTCCTGCTGCACCTTGGGGCGGCTACACTCCCCTGGTTTAGCCCAGGGTCCTCTCCCGTCGAGGATTTCCTCCCATGTCCAGAATTCCTAACTCCGTATCTCCTGCTGACGCTTTTGCTTCTCCTGCTGCTCCTGCCTGTTGACACGCTGCAGGGTCCTGTTGTGGTGGGTGATTCTGTAACGGTTCTCTTCTATCTCCTCCTCTGACGAAGAGGTGGAACAAGGATCGGACCAAAATGCAGCGTGATGATGATTCATGAAAAACTATACATGAAGAAACTCCAAAACAATGAAATGTTAAAACCGAAACAGCCCTATCTGGTGCAAACACAAAGACAGGAACAATCACCCACAAAACCCAACACAAAACAGGCTACCTAAATATGGTTCCCAATCAGAGACAATGACTAACACCTGCCTCTGATTGAGAACCATATCAGGCCAAACATAGAAATAGACAAACCACACACACAACATAGAATGCCCACCCAGCTCACGTCCTGACCAACACTAAAACAAGGAAAACACATACGAACGATGGTCAGAACGTGACAACTTTCCCCTCTTCTCTACATATTTAGATATAGATTCTAATTTCACCTCTTCTCTAACTACTTAGATATAGATTCTACTTTGAAAACTTCTCTACCTACTTAGATATAGATTCTACTTCCCCTCTTCTCTACATATTTAGATATAGATTATACTTTCACCTTTTCTCAATCAACGAGAACTCTCGTCTTCTCCACTCCATTCATGTAGTTCCTCAGGAACACATTGTCTGAATATTCAGTACATAATCAGACTATAACATGTGTTGTGTAGTTACTCAATCAGTTGGATGCCCACATTTGGGCCCAAGCATTTCTTTGTACTTTATCTTTATGGTAGGAATTGTGTGTGTGTTTTGATTTTTGATACAGGCATGTCTTTATATCTGTTAAGTGTAGAAGACCAGGGTAAAATGAACTGTATATTAGAGTTACAGCAGAGGTTTAGTTACAGTACAGCCAAGGTTTTTATCAAGTGGAGGGCGGCTCAAGGCTAGTTTTCCCCAAGGTTTTTATTTTATGATGGCTACCTCATCCACTTTGGCATGCCACCTCTGGGGCACTAACCCAGTCAGTGATTGACCCAAATATAATATTACTGTGTATGTGGAAGGAGTAGAGCAGTGGAGATAGATGAGAGAGAAAGCTGAGATGCCATTGTAGTCCTTCTTTTGTGTAACGTCGGGTGAGTGGAATGAGTGAGGAGTCAGATGCAGAGAGCGAAATGAACGGGAAAACGCTTTAATGTCCTTCAAATCGTAACAGGTCCAAAACACTGGCGCTAAATCAACCCAAAACCTAGACGCACACTGGACAGCGAAAAACCCAAAACACGATACATCACCAAACGTAACAAACCAACAAGCCCGCACAAACACCAGCGGGCAAAACGAACTTAAATAACACCCATCCCAAAACCCCAACAAGGAACAGGTGAAAACAATTAGACAAAAACAAACGAAAAGGAAAAAGGGATCGGTGGCAGCTAATAGACCGGCGACGACGAGCGCCGAGCGCCACCCGAGCAGGAAGGGGAGTCACCTTCGGTGGTATTCGTGACATTTTGGAAGGTTATTTCATTTTTAGTCTGATACAAGATGTGTAATCCAATGATGAAATGAGGCTGGAGTGAATAACAGCTGTTTTATTGGCTCCTTGATAATTGTGCTATTTTGTGTATTTCTTTTGCTCTGATCTGAACTTTTCTTGTACATAATGTTTCCAACATGGTTTCCTACGACCATAAAGAGATTCTGGACATTAGAGTAGCAGTGATCAAGTGTATTACCTGCGTGAGTGCTGCAATCAATATGCTGATAGAATTTAGCTTAGCCTTGTTCTCAAATTTGCTTTGTTAAAATCCCCAGCTACAATAAATGCAGCCTCAGGATATATGGTTTCCAGTTTACATAGAGTCAGTGAAGTTCCTTGAGGGCAGTTGTGGTATCTGCTTGAGGGGGTATATACATAGCTGTGACGATAACTGACGAGAATTGTCTTGGGAGATGATATGGTCGGCATTTGATTGTAAGGAATTCTAGGTCGGGTGAGCAGAAGGACTTGAGTTCCTGTATGTTGTTATGGTTATACCATGAGTCGTTAATCATGAAGCATACACCCCCCCCTTCTTCTTCCCAGAGAGGTGTTTATTTCTGTCAGCGCGACGCATGAAGAAACCCAGTGGCATGCCGACTCCAACAACATATCCCGAGAGAGCCATGTTTCCGTGAAACAGAGAATGTTACAATCTCTGAAGTCTCTCTGGAAGGCAACCCTTGACATTATTTAATCCACCTTGTTGTCTAGAGACTGGACATTGGTGAGTAGAATACTCGGAAGTGGTAGGCGGTGTGCACTCCTTTGAAGACTGACCAGGAGGCCGCTCCGTCTACCTCTTTTGCGGCGATGCCTCTGGGATTAGATCCAATGTCCTGCATGGTGGTATGAACAATGGATCTGCTTCGGGAAAGTTGTATTCCTGATCGTAATGTTGTCAAGTTGACGTCGCTCTTATATCCAATAGTTCCTCGCGACTGTATGCAATAAGACTTAATATTTCCTGGGGTAACAATGTAAGAAATAATACAAATACAAAATAAAAAAATACTCCATAGTTTCCTAAGGACTCGAAGCAAGGCAACCATCTTTGTCGGCGCCATCTTGCAATGGGTATTATGACTCATACTGTGGTACTCTATTCAGGCCGCATTGCGGGATACCTAACGAGACTACATCGGAGATTGGATAAATAGTTATATTGGCGAACATGCAGTCACTGGAGAAAAAACTGGATGAGCTCCGTTCGCGACTATCCTATCAAAGTGATCTGAAGAACTGTAATATCCTATGGTTCTCTGAGTCATGGCTGAACAAGGACATGGTAAATATAAATCTAGCTGTTTTTTCTGTACATCAGCAGGACAGAATGGTGGCATCGGGGAAGCTCAAGGGAGGGGTTGGCTCACAACTGGTGAGCGATCTCAAATATTAAGGAAGTCTCAAGATTCTGCTCGCCTGAGTTAGAATACCTAACGATAAGCTGTAACCATACTATTTACCAAGATAATTTTCATATATATATTTTGTAGCTGTCTATTTACCACCAGAAACCGATGCTAGCACAAAGACCGCTCTCAACGAGCTGTAAAGGGCCGTATGCAAAAAAGAAAATGCTCACCCAGAGACGAAGCTCCTAGTGGCCGGCGACATTAATGCAGGAAAACTGAAATCTGTTTTACCTCATTTCTACCAGCATATCACCTATACAACTAGAGGTAAATAAAAACTCTAGATCACCTTTGCTCTACACACAGAGACGCATACAAAGCTCTTCCTCGCCCTCCATTTGGAAAATATACCTGTAAGTGTAACTCTATCCTCCTGATTCCTGCTTACAAGAAAAAAACTCAAACAGGTAGTACCAGTGGCACGCTCAATATGGAAGTGGTCAGATGAAGCAGGTGATAAGCTACATGACTGTTTCGTAGGATTGAACCATGCATGAGAGCACCAGCTGTTCCGGACTGCTGTGTGTTCACGCTCTCCGTAGCTGATGTGAGTAAGACCTTTAAACAGGTTAACATTCACAAGGTCGCAAAGCCAGACAGATTACCAGGACAAGTGCATTCTCAACAACCATCAAGCGCTATGAAGAAACTGGCTCTCATGAGGACCGCCACAGGAAAGGAAGACCCAGAGTTACCTCTATTGCATAGGATTAGTTCATTAGAGTTAACTGCACCTCAGATTGCACCTCAGATTGTTGTGTAAGGTATTTTTGACCAAGAAGGAGATTGATGGAATCAGATGACCTGGCCCCCACAATCACCCGACCTCAACACAATTGAGTTTGGGATGAATTGGACCGCAGAGTGAAGGAAAAGCAGCCAACAAGTGCTCAGCATATGTGGGAACTCCTTCAAGACTGTTGGAAAAGCATTCCTCATGAAGCTGGTTGAGAGAATGCCAAGAGTGTGCAAAGCTGTCATCAAGGCAAGGGGTGGCTACTTTGAAGACTATAAAATATATTTTGATTTGTTTAACACTTTTTTGGTTACTACATAATTCCATAATGTGTTATTTCATAGTTTTGATGTCTTCACTATTATTCTACAACATAGAAAATAGTTGAAATATAGAAAAACCCTTGAATGAGTAGGTGTGTCAACTTTTCACTGGCACTGTACATATTTATTTTTTCTGAGTAACTAGCAGTTGATTGTAATGTCTGTGTATCACATTTTTATGCTATCATGAATCACTTTCTTCAAGAATAAGGAACCCTGCTAGGCTACTTCCCCTAACAGTAATAATCACCATAGTAATGCCCTTCCATTGAGATGATAACAACCAGAAAATCTCTTCCTGCAATTTACTTAAACTGTGTTCATGGTTCTAAAGGTGAAATTGTGAATTGATGTTGCATGCGTTGTTTCTCCCTTGCTGATTTCTCCCAAGTACAGTTATATCTGTTCTTCCATGTTGTTTGCATTTAAACCCTGATGCTTGGTTAAAACGTTCGTAAATACACCAATCCCCACTAAATGAACCAGCTCAGAAGTTTATAAATGAAACTAAACACCATTCTAACTAGTCTGCCCTTTGTTGCTGTCCCTTTTAATAAATACCACTAAGTAAAGCACAAGTTTTTTTTAACCTGAAGCTGGGTTAAAATTGATAACTTGCTAAACGTGTTAGCCATATGATGCCCTGTCTCTAACCTTGTGATCTTTCAACTTCCAGACTTTAACCTCTAATCTGTCTCTCCAAATTCTTTGAAGGGAACTTTGATAATGAGCGCCTGGCTATTGCTAGACAAAGAATCCCATACCGACTTGGTCGGGTAGTTGACGAGTGGCTACTCGACAAAGGTAAACAAAAAATGAATTCATCCATTAAACAGTTGCTAAATCCAGTTTAAATCCCTCTGTCTAATCCCTGTAAGAGGTGCAGTGCTAAGAGACAAAGGTGGCAAGCAAAGGATGAAATGCTGTTACCTACTGCATGTACAGTATAGAGCTACAGATGCCAGCATGTTGGGTTCGTTTGGGACTGGACTGAAATTGACTGTTGGATGGTTGTGGCTATGATGGAAAACAGCCATCTCAGCCATATAACCGATAGCCATTTAGAATAACTTACCTAATGCCATTTAGTAGCATGGGAGACAGACAGTACATCTACCAGGTATCCTTTGCCATCCCCAGACCTTCTGGGAATGCTGCACCTCTTCAGAGATTTTAAAACTATTTAACTAAATAAACATAACCCCTGACTAACCCTCTAACAAAGTCCCTCCTAATTACTGTGTTTAATTAGATGCTGCTGATTATATTACATTGTTATTATCTGTTTATTATTCTTGTGATGCGAACATCATTGCTGATAATGATAACTAACTTTGCTAGACAACTGGAATAATTAGCTGGTAAAGGAACATTTCATCTAATGCTGGTGGTTCTTACAACAAGGTATTACAGTATCTCACAGTAAACCTTCCATTTAAATTAACATCCTGGTCTCTCTAAATTCTCTAAACTGGATGGTTCATGTATAGTCCACGCTGCGGTTAATTGGCAATGCTAAAAGCCCCACGCTAATGTGACCCCACTAAACACCACTATACTCTCCCTACTATACCTCCAGATGATTTCCCTGCATCTTGGCAACCATATCACAGACATGTTCAGGGACAAAGGGGCTGAGACCCTGACAGACAGGTAAATTACTGTCAGTGCAACACTGCATAGCTACGTAGTTAATCAGCAATCTCCTGATAAGGACACACATTACATGACCCTCTCTCAACATGCTGATCTCACTGAGTGATGATTTAACAGTAACAGTGCTTATTGTCAGTGCTGCTCCAGAGAAACATCACTGATTGGTCCACCAGCCTCTGACCGAGAGGATGAAGGGGAAATGCCCAGTCCCTAGTTGTCCATCAATTCAAAGAAACGACTTCCTGTGTTTTATGAAGGGAAGTTATGTGCTTACACTTTCCCATGACTCTCCTTTCTCTCCATTACTCTCTGTGAACACACTGATAGCTCAATTAAATTCAAAGTATACCCACTATTGTGCCACCTTCCCCTCTTGCAAAGACTTAACCCATTTGAAAATACCCTTTGTTAACCCTATGACCAGGATCAAGCCAAGTCACAAACTCTGCTTTTAAACACTAACCAGTTGATGTACCAATTTAACATTCAAACTAACCACAGCTTACCCTCAGAGCATATTGGGCCCTTAGCTCTGTGCCAATAAGACGACTGATTAGAAATATGCAAAATACAAACCAGACCACTTTGATTGAATTTAACATTCCAGACAAGGTGTCAACATGCCCATCACAACATTTTACTAAGTCCCTTCTGAATCTTTAGCACGGTATAACTCATATTATAAACTGGGTGGTTCACACCCTGAATGCTGATTGGCTGACAGCCGTGGTATATCAGACCATATACCATGGGTATGACAAAACATTTATTTTTACGTCTCTAATCTCATTGGTAACCAGTTTATAGTAGCAATAAGGCACCTCGGGGGTTTGTGGTACAGTATATGGCCAATATACCATGACTAAGGGCTGTATCCAGGCACACCGCTTTGCGTCGTGCCTAAGAACAGCCCTTAGCTGTTGTATATTGGCCATATACTACACCCCCTCGGGCCTTATTGCTTAAATGTAATTGGATGTCTGCCTGTTTGTGTCTGTCTCTCTCTCTCCACTTCTATCTCTTTCTTTCTCTATCTCTCTTTCTCCTCTTCCTTTACCACACTATAGGACGACAGCTGACCATCTTCAACAGCCAAGCAGCGATAAAGATCGGGGGTCAGGATAAGGGCCGGCCGTTCCAGGGCCAGATCTCTGGTCTCTACTATAACGGCCTGCAGGTGCTTAAGCTGGCGGCAGAGAGTGACCCCAGTGTCCAGGCTGAGGGGAACCTGAGGCTGGTGGGAGACTCACTGTCAGTGCTGACCACTGAGACCACCTCCACCACCCCACTGGCTGTCTCCGACATGTCCACCACCATCATGGAGACCACCACCACCATGGCCACCACCACCACCCGCAGGCAACGCTCCCCCAGCATGAGGGAGAGCATCTCCCAGGTCAGAGGGAGGGCCGAGTGGGAGCTTGTGAGCAGGGCAGGGTACTAGGGCCATGTTGAACATTATTAGTGACCAATGGTGCAAGAGGTGATGTAATGATGGCTAATGACTCAGACTAGCCATTTTATCAGTATGTTAACAGTCCCCCATTCAGTAATCCTGGCTTTAACATTGGAACGGTACGGTCTTCTCCTAATGCTAGAGGTGATTCTGACAGGACTGTGGGTGGCTAGTTTGAGGGATAAACATTAGGCCGACAGCATAAGTAACCATTCAGATGGGAGAGTTCTGTGAAGATACTCCACCAGACAGATAGACAGACAGACAAACTGTGTGTCCTTTCCCAGGAGGTTAGCTGCGTGAGACAGACGCTCCATCTACATAAAAGCTCAACAGGCAGACAAATCAGAGAGCAGTACAAAAATGATCCTTCAAGAACACTTTCACAGGAACAATCTCCATGTCTCTCAATTCTCTTGCACATTTTCAACATAACCATGCTGCTTGCCTCTGCCAATAAGAGGCAGTAATTACTCATTAAAACCAAGAGATTTTCAATAAGGGAACACAGACAAAGCCCTGGACCTAGACATGTTTTTGAACATAGGTTAGCTCTCTATTGAACGTGTTTTTCCTGGTTTGTTAAACTCTCATTCCAAGGTGAAATATGGGCTACTCTCTCTGATGGGGAAATGCATTCACTTCCATTTGTCTGTTTGTATTGTGCCTTTAAATATCGTGGTAACAGAGCACAGCAGTTACACAACTAGCAGACCCTGTGGAAGTCAACTCCCTCAGAGATGTGATGCTTCTCTTTCTTTCTTTTCTAAATCCCCAAAAAGCTAGATTTACAGGGATTTTAGCAGATAAAGCTACAATATTTTTCTACACTGACTATTATTAGTCCGCCCCTGGGCACATAGATCCACATAGATTGACAATTTACCACGTTCAGTGTAAATTGTCAAGAGACCACCATCCTCTGTTCCCTCATTCCTTGGAATAAACCTTATATGCTCAGCCTTCGACTTTGTTCATCAAGAGATGAAGGAAGGTCACGCTCAATAACAATTTATGCCAATCACGACTAAACTGCCTATTTCCATATCCAGCGATCCGGTAGTCATTTGCATGAATGTTGATGAACCTAAATTCAACCCCACGTAGAACCTTTAAGTAGCTTTAATCCAGTCTTGCCGAATGTAAATAGCCCTAGGGAGACCAGGAAAGGGTTTACAGAGAGACTGTTATTAGGCTCCCATCAGAATGAGGCTAACTACCACGCTTGCCCTCTCAACACATGAAAACATAAATTACGTTCATGAGCTATCTGAATATTTAAATCAACATCAGTCACATGGAAAGAGAGGTTATCAAAATATTAAACAGTACAAGTCTAAAATATATTAAAAGTAGGAAATGACTGTTTATCATGTTTTTCTCTAACACTCTGAATAGGAGAGACAGACACCTGTGTAATCACTTGGCAATCCTCTCCCCTCTGTTGTGGTTAGGATGTATCCTCCATCCTGTACTCTGTAGGGTTAAGACAGCAGGACTCCTATGGGCATGTTACAGAACAACACGGTCAACTGCCTCTGTACCATTAGACGACAGTGGTGGAATATGCAATGCTGTATTTATTTCTCAGGTAGTGGTTTTCCTTTTAATGTGATTTGTCTCCGGGCTGAACATAAGTTATGGTGTCATGTCATACATTTCCAAAACAAACCAAGTTAATAAAACCTCCAATGCCAATAAACGTGTCTTATGGAAGTCTCGGCGTTGCATATACAAACACAGGGAGGAGGTACTAATTGCTTTATGAATGCAGTCAGGCAGATCTAATAACAGCACAACAGCATATTTTAAATAGAGACTCAAAATGCCGCAACGGTGCTGTGTGGATTAGAGAGCAAGACACAAGTGCCAAACAAGACAACTCTTTAATCGTCCGTTTCAAACGGCAAACCAATTTGTTCTCATCACAGTTACTGAAGGTTTATTGAGAACAAAACATAGCGTTGAAACCCTTTAAAACACTAACTATGGACCCAAATGTCTTAAAAGCACATTTGCTGGATGATTGTACTCTGTAATAGCTATGGCCCAGCAAGCATGTCTAGTTCCGGACACATTCCATGTGTCTGTCTGTAAATACATTGATATGGTGCGGCGGGCTAAAGGCTCCTTCCTCCAGCTGAATAAGTTGGTAATAGGCCTGTCCATATGATAATGAAGGAGAAACATTGATGTCAATCATGGCCTAACTGCTTACTTCCCTGTCTATGTAAATCGAGATCATTAGCATAGATTTACATAGACTAGATTTCTCAAGCCCCGGTTGAATTTCATTGATCTTTCTGAAGGTCATAATGCCAGACAGCTTTAGGTTTTGGCTACACCTAGTGGTTGCTTGTAGTAACTACATTCTTTGAAAAGCGCTCCGGGCAGGCCAATGAATAATGTACTGTATGTGAGAGCTGTCAAATAGCGGTGTCTCATACCCAACCTGTGTGGATATGATTTATCATGAGTTGGCTGTGCCTTGACATGTGAGGACCAAGTGATGCATTAATGTAATCTGGTCAAACTATGTGATATTTATATAGCTTCTGTAGTCCAGGATATTGTTGAATGCATACATTTAAGCACAATCATTGCATCATGGATCTAACCCTGTGAAATTGAATCCATGACGATAATGGATTTTTATTATACTACTGATCTGGTGGAAACAGCAATGGCTGCAATACTCCAGACTAGCTGTTTTAGAATTCTCAAATAATGAAGTTTTACTTCAAGTTAATTTTTTTGGAACACCTTTGTATTATTGTTTTATTCATGTCTGACATTGACAACTAAGGGTTTTAAAGATCCTGGTAAAAGGCAGTATCGATCACAAAGCCACCAACGTTGTGTCCTCTTCTCCTTAGTCTCAGAACTCGGATGACATCTTGGTGGCGTCTGCTGAGTGTCCCAGTGATGACGAGGATCTGGAGGAGTGTGAGCCTGGAACAGGTGAGTCTGTCTGTCAGCCCTGGCCTGGGGTTTAGTGTCATATCAAGGCCCAGGAGGGACCGGGAGGAAGCAGGAGCTCCCCTACTCTACCGGGTGTCTTCCTACACTAGGGACCAGTAGGCTCGTTTTAACCAGCTCATGGATACATCGTATGGTTCTTGATCTAGCTAGCCTTATTATCGCTACTTTTAAGTTTGCTATTTTGTCTGTTCTCATCACTAGTATTTTCCTCAACTACTAACTCTGCTCTGAACTCGCTGTTAGGATAGATTTCATTACTGCCACTAGCTAGCAAGGATCTTATTTGAAGCTTATACAATCTCTTTCTACCCTTTGTGTCCACTCCCCTAAACAAAATAAACAAACAACTGGGGGAAACAGCTGGGTCACTCTTGGATTGCAGTGGTAAATTGGGTCTATGTCATGCATTTCAGGATTCCATTGATAATTTGGTGTCTTAATCCTGAATGTCACTTGGGGTTAGTCAATTTAAATCATATCCGTTTCATCAATCTTTAAGGTTTGATGACCTTAGATTTGAGCATGTGTGGCCTCCATTTCAGAAAATGTACCTATAATTGGTGTTACCATCAGTGATGTTACCATCAGTGGTGTTACCATCAGTGGTGCTACCATCAGTGGTGTTGCCATCAGTGGTGCTATCATCAGTGGTGCTACCATCAGTGGTGTGACCATCAGTGGTGCTGCCATCAGTGGTGCTGCCATCAGTGGTGTTGCTATAATTGGTGTTACCATCAGTGGTGTTGCTATAATTGGTGTTACCATCAGTGGTGTTGCTATAATTGGTGTTACCATCAGTGGTGCTACCATCAGTGGTGTGCCATCAGTGGTGCTGCCATCAGTGGTGCTGCCATCAGTGGTGTTGCCACCAGTGGTGTTGCCACCAGTGGTGTCGCCATCAGTGGTGCTACCATCAGTGGTCCTACCATCAGTGGTCCTACCATCAGTGGTGCTGCCATCAGTGGTGCTGCCATCAGTGGTGCTGCCATCAGTGGTGCTGCCATCAGTGGTGTTACCATCAGTGGTGCTACCATCAGTGGTGCTGCCATCAGTGGTGTTGCCATCAGTGGTGTTGCCATCAGTGGTGTTGCCATCAGTGATGCTGCCATCAGTGGTGCTACCATCAGTGGTGCTACCATCAGTGGTGTTACCATCAGTGGTGTTACTACTCCTACTGGTGGTACAATGTTATCATAATGGTAAAAACAAATAATAAATATGATTAAGTCATTTAATCGACCATTATTAGTTGATTTAGCATGGAAAGATGTACCCAAATACATGTAATTCCTTTCCAAATGCCATGCTCAAATGTTACCATAATTCAATAATGACCTAGCTGGGACCTTCAATGTACAGCTGGTTGGCAGAGGCATTGCTCATATCCATCTCATAGAAGGCTCTGACCCGGGTGTGTGTGGATGACTTATCTTCATATTCACTGCTGTCGTGGACATTTCCTGTATTACTAAATAAGGAGAGTTACAAACCACACACCAGTCAGAGTTATACATAAACTTAATCTATTAATTATATGAGCTTCACCATAGCCCTGTGACTCTCAGGTCAATTCAGTGTCTATAAATGAATTCTCAAATAAGTCTTTTTTACTATATTAGACAAATTACAAAAATAGTCAAACATTTCCTACATTTTGTATCCCAGATTCCCAGAACATTCCTTTATCAAAATAATTCACGTGTTTAATTAAAACTCGGAAAATAAAAACTCATTCCATGTGCGTGCGTGCCCCTTTAAGACACTTTGGACTAAATCAAATTAACCACTCACCAAACCCAAAGGATTTTTTTTTTAAACAAATCAAAGCTAGTATTTTAAAAACACCAACAAATAGTCACAACAAATGTTTTGTGTGTGTGTGTGTGTTTGCAAACCTTAATGTAAAAACACACAAAAACTTACAGACTTTAGATAACTTCCATCCGTCCCGGAAGAAAGAATCCTACTCAAACACATCAGATAATACAATGTTTAATTAAGTCAAATCAACACCTAAAATAAACAATAAACAGTAAACAAATAAACAAACCCATAACCCCTTTAATCAGCAATCTAATAATTTCAACCTGTTGATCTAAATTTAGTAAAAACTATCCTGATTTTTTAACAAATCTAAAATCTTTCAAAAGTTGGCGTAAAAATCAAAACTAACCTTTTTTTCCACTCATATCCACAATGTTTTAATTCCCCAAAGGTCAATACTGTTCTGCTCGTACATGAATGATCTTCCTTCTGTCTTTACAGGGTCTGAAGTTCCAATGTATGCAGATGATACAGTGATAAATGCATGCAAAGAACAAACAACAAACTTCACAAGAACACACTACTATAATGGTTCAGATGACAAACTTACAAACAGATGACAGACTCATGTCTGCATCTCAATAAAAAACACAGTCTGCATGTTTCTCACAAAGAAAACAACTGATGCCCCTGAGACAGATATCTATGTATCAGAGGAAAAGCTCCCAGTGATATCTGATTTTAAGTATCAAGGCATCTTACTTGATTCCAACCTCTCCTTTAAAAAGCAAATAAAAAAGGAACTCAAATAAACAAATTCAACCTAGCTAATTTTCCAAAACATATGCAATTGTTTTGACTATAGAGGTAACAAAACTATAATTCAAATCTATGATACTCCCCCACTTAACATACTACCTCACTAGTTTGCCCAAGCTTGCTCTTCAACATTAATACCCATTCAGTCTTCTGCAAACAGGCTCTCAAAGTACTTGTTAGGAAACCCAATAGCTATAGAAAGCATAAGCTCCTGAGTTGGAAAAAATCTTATGCAATACACTGACGCCTATCTTGTATTCAAGATTCTAAATGTCCAGGCTTCCCCCTCTACTCAGTACTTGTATTGAACAGAAAACCCAAACCTTATTGCAACAGATCCACAAGATCCGCCATAAGAAATGACTGTATAGTTCCTTTAAAGAAAAGTACCTTTAGTCAATCTGCTTTCAGTGTGAGAGTTTCCCATGTCTGGAATACCCTGCCATGAGACACACACAACTGTGATTAATGATGCACTGTCCCTGTGAAAATAAAAACTACTCAAACTGCAATCAACTGTAATGATCTGACATTGTTCCACGTAATGGAAACAGATTATAATGTTAGACTACATGAACTTTCCTGCTCAAATTCACTGGTGTTAACTAAACAATCAAACCAAGAATCAATAACCATCAGAATACATTATCACAATGTTACCTTACTCACACCTGAATCACTTTCAGCTTAACATATCCTTTTTTTTTCCAGTGGGAAAAAATATAACCCCTCTCATTTCAACGTTTTTCCTTACCTCTATCGTAAGATTAAAACGAAACTTTACAACTTTCTCTTCTCTTTCCTCTTCCCACTTATGACATGTCCAAGACTATAAAAATAACACGCACAGCGCCAAATTTAGAACATATGTCAGTCAATCCATAAGAATGAAAAACATTTCGGTGGCCACCACTCTATCGCCTTTATCTCTCCGCTACTATTTAGAATTTCTTTAATTTAGGTAACTGTCTCCTCTATTGATACAGTAATTTAAATACGACTCAATTCTCAATACATTATTCCAGCAGGTTATTTAGTGAACAGACACCGTCTTGCATCAAAATATGCTTTATTTTTAATGAATTAGTCTCTCAATTTAACCTAAACAATCTATTAAAAAGTTACATTTATCCCTTCTTTCAATTTGAACCAAACAAGCTCTTAAAACGTTCAGTTTATATCTTATACAAACACTAGCGACCGTATCGTTCCAGGCAAAACATACAAACAGTTTAATTACAATCAAAACCTCAGATTTTAGTAAGTGCATTGGCTGGGAACCGAACCCGGGTCTCAAGCTTAGAGACTATTTAACCACCAATGCTATGTGAATGACTAAGACTCTCCGCAAATAAACCCACTTTACAATTGTCTGTATTTGTAAAATCAAGACACGTCACTATCGAGACAATTCCCCGAAAAATAGCCCTAGTTTAAAGGTCCAAGCGTTACTTTGGCTATGATTCTCACATGCCAAATGAATAGATTAGCAATCAAAGATTAAAATCGACATTTATAGACTAGGAAACAGATCTTGCGCCTTTTAATAAAAGTAGATTATGTTTACTCATGCAACGTATTTCAATGACTTTACTACATCACATTAATCACGCAATGATAATTAGTTTGATGGAAAACCATAGGCTTTGTACGACATTATGAATTACGTCGAGATTCCCTCTTAATTCTCTCTAACTTTATGGAAAACAGTTTATTCAATCAATCCCGCAACTTCTCTCATACTGGGAAGAAAAAATAAAACATGTTCAGACCTTAAGGGTAGTTTTATTTCAAATGTTGTACCCAGACGGAGATAATCCAATAAGCGTTTTATAGTTCCATCGTTAGGGTAAAATAACCAAAAGTGGACACACTCTAATCAGTTTCTAGAGCTCAATTTCCCAGATTTTGTAGACTAGTTTAATAGTGCTTAAAACCTCATCTTTATCAAATGATCCATTAAAGATACCAACTCAAAACCTACGAATGGGTGATTTAAATTTGATCTAGTTATATTCTCAGCATTACTTTATCAAATCTCTAGTAATTGATTATACACACATCCAATTTATCATATTTTCAAATATTCACAGAACCCATATAAAACGTAAGAAAATCTTAGGTACTCAGACAGAACTTTAAGGATCACCCACACAGGATTGGTCAGATGTTCACACAGAAATGGTCAGATGTTCACACAGAACATCAGAACATAATTAAAAGGTTACCCACACAGAGTCAACCTACCCCGCTCACACAGAATGCTCCTACAAATATTACCTAGTGATCCCATAACAAAATACTCACACAGAGTAACCCAGGGCATACCTGGCTAGCACATTTAAAATGATTGGAATTCACCACCTCTGAGAGTCACTTAGACAGTCACACAGACACCCTCAGAATGAGGTCCTTCTTCCGAAAGGGGTTCACCAAGTACCGTGTTTCACACAGAACACACAGTCACCCTGGCCCCTCACCCCCACAGACCGCATCAATCCCCACTGTGATCAATTCAGTGCCGGGACGGCTCTAAGTCGCCCGCAACCGACCAAGAGCAGAGTATTCTTTGAGTCCGCAAACTCTCAGATTACTCACCTCTGACTCGACCCTGTTTACGCCTCCAAGGTGCCCCCTTCACAAAAGAAATACACACTCAGAGTATAAGAGGCATATTTAAAAACTCGACTTCAAGTGTGTGTGGTTCGCTCACCTCCTTCTTTAAAAAAAAACTCAGTTTGAGATGTGGTATCCACTCGGCTCGCTGCCTCTCAGATCAAAGGTGGGTCCATCTGCTTCGTTCCCAAAGTGTGGTTTCCCTGAGATCCCAAGTTTGAGGGATCCCTCGTGCACGATGTACCTAGGTCGTCAGGAGCGGTCACCGAGTGAAGATTCACATCCCATCCCCGCCGCCAAATGTCGTGTTAATTTCCTGTATTACTAAATTAGGAGAGTTACAAACCACACACCAGTCAGAGTTATACATAAACTTAATATTTTAATTAAATGAGCCTCACCATAGCCCTGTGACTCTCAGATCAATTCAGTGTCCATAAATGAATTCTCTGAGAGTGCTTACAAAATGGCAACTGAGATCTTTTATAGCAAAGATCCACCCCTCTCAACTCACAATGATGAACCACAGATCTTAGGAACTTCACAAAGTGCCTTTTACTTGAAAGAGGAGTATCCCATAGCCAGATAGCATTAGCTATCAATTATTGTTCAGTTTGGTCTACAAACCAAGATTGTAATCTCATTCTTGGTACTTCTTAGTACCAAAACATTACCTCATCCAATGGCATATATCAATTGTCAATTCTAGATACTCCCATCTCAAATACACCCCCTCCTGGATATACTCACAGAGGGGAGTGACTGGCACACAGACATTGTAAAGGCCTTCACATGGTTTAACTGATATATTGGAAGGCACTGTTCAATTCTGACTTCTCCCTTTCTGATATTCTGCATATTACCAGACAGATAAAAGACAAGCCTGACCTCTCCCCTCTCTGGGCCCCAAGTGACTTTTCCCACATAAGCATATTTATGAAAGTAGATAAAAACATGTTATTTATCAATGTTACCTAACTAATTCTGATTCTGCTACGACACTGCCTCTGACTCCATATGTCTCAACTAGGGTTACTCATGAAATGTATTACATGTTTCAAATGCAGAAAGGGTTGTTTTTTCTTACTTCAATTTGTAATAACAGGCATTCTTGTTTTCATGAAAATGTTTCAAGTATTTCAGAAGCGACGTTAGATCATGACAGACCGGTCAGCCTTCATTGTCCCCAGTTTGTTCTGTAGGATGTCCTGTAGGATGTCCTGCAGGATGTCACAGATTATCCAGATAAACGGACGTTGTCATGATCCCTCTCTCTCCACGTCTCCTCTTGCCCCTCCCTGACACCCCCTTTACTAACAACACTGTCAGTAGAGTGAATTAGGGCCTAATTTATTTATTTCAATTGACTGATTTCCAAATATGAACTGTAACTCAGTAAAATCTTTAAAATTGTTGCATGTTGTGGTAATATTTCTGTTCAGTATATATATATCGGCTTTATTGAATTTTTTCATTGTTTTCCTGACCTTGATATTTTTACAGCTTTGTTCCCTAATACATGAAGTGCCTTTGTTATTGGTTATATTGAAACTGAAACTCCTGCTATGAGAGGTTAAATACTTACAAGAAAGGCTTGATGTGGGTTTACAAACATGAAAGATGTTCAACCTTAGTACTCTAACAAATGTTGTCACTCACATGGAAACAACTGCCTAAAACTGCAAATAAAACTCATTCTGATTGGCTGTTCATATAAAGAAATCAGTTAATTGAAATAAATTCATTAGGCCCTAATCTATGGATTTCGCATAACTGGGCAAGGGCGCAGCCAGGGGTAGACCTGGGTGGGCATAGGCCCACCCACTTGGAGGCCTGGGACGGCATAGGCCCACCCACTTGGGAGCCAGGCCCATCCCTGGCTGCGTCCTTGCACATTCATGTGAAATCCATAGATTAGGGCCTAATGAATTTATTTCAGTTGACTGATTTCCTTATATGAACTGTAACTCAGTAAAATCTTTGAAATTGTTGCATGTTGCGTTAATATTTCTGCTCAGTATATATATCAGCTTTATTACATTTTTTTTCTCTTCATGCAAAAATCATGGGGCAATATGTTGATGTGCGTAAGTGATTTGATGTATTTTTTGATAAAGAGAAGTCCAGAAATATAAACCAAGCAAATCCATATTGATGATAATACTGTATAATTAAATATCTTCCATATTAATTATCTTGCCCCTACAGGGCGCAATATTAGATTATTTGGAACATTCTAAACACCGCATTGTGTTTGTAATATAAGGAGCACAATTGTTCATTAGTGGTGTCTGGGGTCTCGTAATGCTCCTCTAATGTGTGCTCCTCCTATCTCCTCTGTTTCTTTTCTAGGAGGTGAATTAGTCTTGCCTATAATAACAGTGGATTCCTTTGAGTCCCCATCCATCGCCACCCGTCACCCTGCTTTCCCCCCTCCTCCTACCTCCCTGTCCCCACTTGAGACCACCAAAGAGTCCCTGATGCTGTCCAACCCTCACCCTCCCTGCCCCTCGGACCAGGAGGACTGCGGTGACCCTGTGGAGGTCTCAGCCTTTGGTTCGGGGGAGTTGACGGAATCAGATGACGAGGACTTTTACAAAAACTCCCCCCTGGTCACTGACAGGACGGTCCTGCCTCCTCCTCCCCCTGCCGCTGGTGAAGGCCGGGCCCAGAAACCCCATAATCCCCGCCCCCCTCCTTCTGCTCCCACCACCAACCCTGACCAGCTCCACATCCCCGCGGGCAAAATGAACACCCGTGACCAGGTGCTTCTGCCCCCCGTCCCTCCATCATCTCGGAATACACCAGGACTAACTTACCCCCCCAATTTCCCCCATGTGCCCACAGCCGACCCTACAGCCCCTGGTAAGAAGATCATATATCCCGGCCTGGTGGATAGGATCGGGGAGTCCAGTAGCACCACAGGGATGGTGGTTGGCATTGTGGCAGCTGCTGCCCTCTGCATTCTCATCCTCCTCTACGCCATGTACAAGTACCGCAACCGTGACGAGAGCTCCTACCGGACGGACCAGGGACACAGCTTCATCAACAACCCAGCTGCTGAGGGCAACGGGGCCATGGTCAAGCTAGAGAAGACACCAAGTATAACGGCTACAGTAGCCAAGGCTGTCACCAAGGGCAACAAGAACAAACAAAAAGAGTATTACGTCTGACAGAGGGAAGAAGAGAGAAGGAGAGCAAGAGAGAGATAGGCTAGAGGAAAATCATGGAAAGGGGGTTCTCCCAATTAAAATTCCACATTATCCACTAGATAAACATCCAAAGTTTAGGGAGTAATTGTTACATTTGTGCCACAAAAACTAACAAAAAAAACAACTTGCCATCAGTATTTTCACAGTTCCAGGTAAATTATATATTTTTCATTTCTATCATATACCAAGTACTGTATTGGTTAACATACAATTTCATACTGGATTAGAAGCCTATCCATTTACTGTCTTTGTATATAGCACCCCACCTATCAACTGTATGGTTATGGTTCACGGTGAAAACTAAGCTGAGACCATTGTACTATAGAAACAGATTTGCATGAATGTCAGTTCTCAAGAATCTCAAGTCTCTCTGTCTTCTAATAATGTCAGAGGTATCGGTGTGTACCGATTGGTCATTATGGTAAATAACAACAGAGCAACCCAATTAGCGTTTACTAGAATAAACAAAAGCCATACCCATACTTGGCGACTGAGTGACCCACCTTCTCAGCAGACTAGTCTACCCCATTTTGTGTTATCCCGTGTTAACAACTTTCCACTCAGTCTGTCTCTCTGGTTGTCCATGGTGAAATGTTGATGGTTGAATATCATTGAACCATGTTTTAAGCATAATTATGTATTTCTTTCCACATGGAAAATACAGGTTTTCAAAAGTAATATACAATTCACAGCTTAATTTAGCCAACAACCCCTCTATCTGGATGAATGAGATGAGCCAGATTCTCTCATCTCTGTGTGAGGAGAGATCTACAGAGATCTACAGTGTGTCATTCCATCCAGGAGGAAGTTCCTCAAAATGCTACTGTAGCAAAGACATTGCTCTGTAAACATTTTTGTATGTAAAGACGTCTTGGGATTGAAAAAGCTTTGCTCGTTTGTTCTCTGGAGTACATAGACTAACAGGCATGAAAAATACACTTCATGTGAGCGATGTTCTGCCTCCACGGTTACCACTGTCAACACTCCAGCCAGATCCCCCATGAGGAGAAGTAGAGAGTGAATATGAAAGGGAGCTTCAGGACACAGATTCACTTTTGAATAACTTTTTCTAGTGGTTCCTGGGGAGGGGGAGATGCCCAACCTTGTGTCAAGAGGCTGGCTTTCCCTTCCTTCTTCAATATTGATACAAAAACTGGAAAGACACAAACAGTAGAAACATATCTTTGAGAGATAAACAAGTGTTTCCTTAGAAAGCAAACTGAACATGTATTCTGGTTTTTATATCCATGAATAAAATACTATTCTGTGAGACACATTATTGAAGGTTTGTGAATTGTATAGCTATTTCTCAGATATTTCGGTGTTTCTCTTGTTAGCATTCCTCTTTAACAAAATAAGGAGTTCAGTTGTTTATGTTGCCTTTTATAATCAGATACAGATTTGTCTATGATGAGACAACATTGTCTGACTGCAGAAACCCTTATTCAGCATTTTCTTTTTCAATGTTGAATGGCATTACATTTCCGTTAAGGACTGGTTAGTGATTGTATGTAAAAGTTTCAAGAGAAAACACAAAGGATGATGTGTACTTTGTTTTTTCTTGGTTCTTCATTTTATGTACATTGAAAAACATGTCTCTCTTTGTCTGTCGTGTTGACATTCTCTCCGTTGTATTATGTTAATATTTTCCATTTCTGGGATTTCCTCTTATTCTTTTATGAAGTGCCATTTAACACTGCTCCAGAGTATATTCCTGTCCTCACTCAATGATATTGTAAAGTGTTCCTGTGAAATGAATCTTAATATGTGTACAGTACATTGACAGAGGGGAAATACACTTGGTAATATACTTTGTATACTCCTGTGTTGTGTGGCTTTTTTATGGGTACAAATGCCTTATCAAATGAATCGGTTGCACTACTACACCTAGCCACCGTAACGACAGCATAAACAGGACTTGACATCTTCAGGGTTATAGCTTCCAATGACACGCGCATTCATTTAGTGGTAGGTAATGCATAGCTAGGTAGCTAATATACAGGTGCCAAAATTTGACTTGTCAGCGTATATCATTTTCCCCTCTTCATCTAAGGCAAAAAGTCCATATTGCTTTCCCCTTTAGTTGTTAGTTACAGTGGGGCAAAAAAGTATTAAGTCAGCCACCAATTGTGCAAGTTCTCCAACTTAAAAAGATGAGAGAGGCCTGTAATTGTCATCATAGGTACACTTCAACTATGACAGACAAAATTAGAAAAAAAATCCAGAAAATCACATTGTAGGATTTTTAATGAATTTATTTGCAAATTATGGTGGAAAATAAGTAAAATAAGTATTTGGTCACCTACAAACAAGCAAGATTTCTGGCTCTCACAGACCTGTAACTTCTTATTTAAGAGGCTCCTCTGTCCTCCACTCCATTCCTGTTACCTCCATTCCTGTATTAATGGCACCTGTTTGAACTTGTTATCAGTATAAAAGACACCTGTCCACAACCTCAAACAGTCACACTCCAAACTCCACTATGGCCAAGACCAATGAGCTGTCAAAGGACACCAGAAACAAAATTGTAGACCTGCACCAGGCTGGGAAGACTGAATCTGCAATAGGTAAGCAGCTTGGTTTGAAGAAATCAACTGTGGGAGCAATTATTAGGAAATGGAAGACATACAAGACCACTGATAATCTCCCTCGATCTGGGGCTCCACGTAAGATCTCACCCCGTGGGGTCAAAATGATCACAAGAACGGTGAGCAAAAATCCCAGAACCACATGGGGGGACCTAGTGAATGACCTGCAGAGAGCTGGGACCAAAGTAACAAAGCCTACCATCAGTAACACACTACGCCGCCAGGGACTCAAATCCTGCAGTTCCAGACGTGTCCCCCTGCTTAAGCCAGTACATGTCCAGGCCCGTCTGAAATTTGCTAGAGAGCATTTGGATGATCCAGAAGAAGATTGGGAGAATGTCATATGGTCAGATGGACAAAGAATGCTGAGTTTTATCCAAAGAACACCATACCTACTGTGAAGGATGGGGGTGGAAATATCATGCTTTGGGGCTGTTTTTCTGCAAAGGGACCAGGACGACTGATCCGTGTAAAGGAAAGAATGAATGGGGCCATGTATCGTGAGATTTTTAGTGAAAACCTCCTTCCATCAGCAAGGGCATTGAAGATGAAACGTGGCTGGGTCTTTCAGCATGACAATGATCCCAAACACACCGCCTGGGCAACGAAGGAGTGGCTTTGTAAGAAGCATTTCAAGGTCCTGGAGTGGCCTAGCCAGTCTCCAGATCTCAACCCCATAGAAAATCTTTGGAGGGAGTTGAAAGTCCGTGTTGCCCAGCAACAGCCCCAAAACATCACTGCTCTAGAGGAGATCTGCATGGAGGAATGGGCCAAAATACCAGCAACAGTGTGTGAAAACCTTGTGAAGACTTACAGAAAACGTTTGACCTCTGTCATTACCAAAAAAAGGGTATATAACAGGGTATTGAGATAAACTTTGGTTATTGACCTAATACTTATTTTCCACCATAATATGCAAATAAATTCATTAAAAATCCTACAATGTGATTTTCTGGATGTTTCATTTCTCATTTTGTCTGTCATAGTTGAAGTGTACCTATGATGAAAATTACAGGCCTCTCTCATCTTTTTAAGTGGGAGAACTTGCACAATTGGTGGCTGACTAAATACTTTTTTGCCCCACTGTAGGTCTTCAGCCAGGATGGAACAAACGGGGAAGGGTCACTCAAAACCCTGATGCATTTGTCACATGAAGAGACATGCAAAACTCTTGACATCCTTGATAGTCATGGTTTATGAACATTGTCTGGCAGTCTATATTTTTTTTAATGAAGTATACCCAGACCGCACCCTGTCCAGTGTCAACTGTAATTGTCCAAGATTAACTCGATAGCTAGCTTGATAAAGCAGTGCTGACAATTCCATTTGGGCAAGCTATGACAAATGATTGTCTATATTGATGCTGTTACAATAACCAAGTAGCTGGATCAACAAAAAAGTGAAACCATGATGTGATGTATGTTGGATGTTGCATGCAATTTCAATGTTGTTTGCTTTGTGAATCAGCAAATTAGCTTAAAATAATTTCACTGCGTCCATGATGCTTGACATAGGTGTTTTCAAATAACCGTCAGTCAAAGTGAGCTCCCCGCCCACCCAGTCTATTAGCCCCCCGCCCACCCAGTCTATTAGCTCCTCGCATACCCAGCCTATTAGCTCCTCGCATACCCAGCCTATTAGCTCCCCGCCAACCCAGCCTATTAGCCCCCGCCCACCCAGTCTATTAGCTCCTCGCATACCCAGCCTATTAGCTCCCCGCCAACCCAGCCTATTAGCTCCCCGCCCACCCAGCCTATTAGCTCCTCGCCCACCCAGCTTATTAGCTCCCCGCCCACCCAGCCTATTAGCTCCCCACCCAGCCAGCCTTTTAACTCCCCGCCCACCCAGCCTTTTAGCTCCTCGCCCACCCAGCCTATTAGCTCCTCGCTCACCCAGCCTATTAGCTCCTCGCCCACCCAGTCTATTAGCTCCTCGCCCACCCAGCCTATTAGCTCCTCGCCCACCCAGTCTATTAGCTCCTCGCCCACCTAGTCTATTAGCTCCTCGCCCACCCAGCCTATTAGTGCCTCGCCCACCCAGTCTATTAGCTCCTCGCCCACCCAGTCTATTAGCTCCTCGTCCATCCAGTCTATTAGCTCCTCGCCCACCCAGCCTATTAGCTCCTCGCCCACCCAGCCTATTAGCTCCCCACCCAGCCAGCCTTTTAACTCCCCGCCCACCCAGCCTTTTAGCTCCTCGCCCACCCAGCCTATTAGCTCCTCGCTCACCCAGTCTATTAGCTCCTCGCCCACCCAGCCTATTAGCTCCTCGCCCACCCAGCCTATTAGCTCCCCACCCAGCCAGCCTTTTAACTCCCCGCCCACCCAGCCTTTTAGCTCCTCGCCCACCCAGCCTATTAGCTCCTCGCTCACCCAGCCTATTAGCTCCTCGCCCACCCAGTCTATTAGCTCCCCGCCCACCCAGCCTATTAGCTCCCCACCCAGCCAGCCTTTTAACTCCCCGCCCACCCAGCCTTTTAGCTCCTCGCCCACCCAGCCTATTAGCTCCTCGCCCACCCAGCCTATTAGCTCCTCGCTCACCCAGCCTATTAGCTCCTCGCCCACCCAGTCTATTAGCTCCTCGCCCACCCAGCCTATTAGCTCCTCGCCCACCCAGTCTATTAGCTCCTCGCCCACCCAGCCTATTAGTGCCTCGCCCACCCAGTCTATTAGCTCCTCGCCCACCCAGTCTATTAGCTCCTCGTCCATCCAGTCTATTAGCTCCTCGCCCACCCAGCCTATTAGCTCCTCGCCCACCCAGCCTATTAGCTCCCCACCCAGCCAGCCTTTTAACTCCCCGCCCACCCAGCCTTTTAGCTCCTCGCCCACCCAGCCTATTAGCTCCTCGCTCACCCAGCCTATTAGCTCCTCGCCCACCCAGTCTATTAGCTCCTCGCCCACCCAGTCTATTAGCTCCTCACCCACCCAGCCTATTAGCTCCTCGCCCACCCAGCCTATTAGCTCCTCACCCAACCAGCCAATTAGCTCATCGGCTGCTCAGTCTTTCTTTTCAGACTCCCTGGTAGTTTGACATGAGAGAAAAGGTTTTTTTTCTCAAATTCCGAGCATTTTTATCTGAAAAAAAAATATTATGGGTGATGTTTTAGTCACTCAAAATTCTATTTTACATAGGAATCAGAATGACTGTTCGAGACCTTTAAAATACTATTTCAAAACTTCAGAAGCTATTCTGAATACATGTTCTTGGTCCAACTAGACTGGGTTAAAAACAACCCAATTTGGGTTATTTGGTAACCCAACGCTGGGTAAATATTGGACAGAACACACACACACACGTCCTATTAGGGGCGTGGCTTTCAGATAATTATTTTTGGCCACCTGTAAGACAGGTCGTCATTGTAAATAAGAATTTGTTCTTAATTGACTTACCTGTATAAATAAAGGTGAATAAATAAAATAAAGAGTAAATGTCATTCCTGTTCGTGAAGTTAAGTTTGTAAACTGCAAATTTGAATTTTCCTTGAACATTTTTGCACAGTACATATTCTAATATAAAATTCATAACATTATTTACATATCCAACATTGGGATATGCATAGGCTCGGGAGGAACTCTACACTTGTGTAAGCTTCAAACGTGTCAGTGTTCAACCTTAACATGTAATAACAGGACAACAGAACAGATTAACTGAAAAGAAAATGTGATAGAGCTCCAAAACTATCACAAACATGTTCTATCAGGATCACTGTTCCATATTCATTTGCATGCAGAGTCCCGGAACGGAAGCGTAATTAAGAACATGTGTTTTGTGCAGTCATGATATGCCTGGATTTGAACCTTTATTGAAAGCTTTTTCATCAAACCTTTTCTTTTATGTTACATTCTACAGCACCATCATTAGACAATCGCTTTCATTTTTTGTGTAATTCTCATTTCTGGATAAGGCTTAAATACAGGACGAAATCTTGCTACAGTATGTCACATGATTGTGCAAAACACAGGGCCCTAGTCTAAACATAGTGTAATGTGTGAGTGAAATGAGTGTAGAATCACTTTCTGACTGGGTTGGTAACGGGTGGGTTCAACTGTGTTCTCTTTTTGACAGCCCTGTCACATGACACACTCAATTATTAACTGACATCTCACCATATGTGTTAACTTTTATTATCACTTGTTTCAGTCTCCAGTAGAGATACTATCATAAATTAATCTGTCAGTCAATCAATCAATCAATGAAGATCCATGAAGAGGTGCCTGGTTCATGGGAGATGTCCACTGGTCATAGACTACCACTCCAGGAACACCCAACTGGTCGTCAACGCACTGAGATGGACCCTAGAAAACCTTCCTCATCAGTCAAGTGAGGTGACTCATTTTCAAATGATTTTTTTTAGATAAAAAGTTATTACATTAATAGGTGATGGTAAATAAACATAATAAATACATTAACAATGTGTTTCTTACAGGAGGCTGTGTTTCCTCAGAGGGTCCCACGTTGACTCCAGGATCAGCCCCAGGTTTGTCCCCACACTGACTCTGCAAAAAAGGGGGATGGAGAGAAAGTGTTAACAACATTTAAACAAGTTTCCAACTGACATAGTGTTGTAGAAATGAAGAATATTTAGCAGAAAGTTGTATTTAAAGGATTTCACATTTACCTTGACCCTGCCCTCAGGGCTCAACAAATGTTTCCTAAGACAATGACCATACAAAACAACAGCAATTAGTAAAAAATATTCAAATCTTTGAAGACAATGGGATCTGACGGAGATCTGACAGATACAGTGGCTTGCGAAAGTATTCACCCCCCTTGGAATTTTTCCTATTTTGTTGCCTTGCAACCTGGAATTAAAATATATTTTGGGGGGATTTGTATCATTTGATTTACACATGCCTACCACTTTGAAGATGCAAAATATTTTCTCTTGTGAAACAAACAAGAAATAAGACAAAAAAAAAACAGAACTTGAGCGTGCATAACTAGTCATCCCCCCAAAGTAAAACATTGTAGAGACACCTTTTGCAGCAGTTACAGCTGCAAGCCTCTTTGGTATGTCTCTAGAAGCTTGGCACATCTAGCCACTGGGATTTTTGCCCATTCTTGAAGGCAAAACTGCTCCAGATCCTTCAAGTTGGATGGGTTCCGCTGGTGTACAGCAATCATGAAGTCATAGCAGGTGTGTGCCTTTCCAAATCATGTCCAATCAATTGAATTTACCACAGGTGGACTCCAATCAATTTGTAGAAACATCTCAAGGATGATCAATGGAAACAGGATGCACCTAAGCTCAATTTCGAGTCTCATAGCAAAGGGTCTGAATACTTATGTAAATAATATATTTCTGTTTTTTGATAAATGTGCAAAAAAAAAATTAAAAACGGTATATTCTTTGTCATTATGGGGTAATGTGTGTAGATTGATGAGGAGATGTTTTTAATTCATCAATTTTAGAAAAAGGCTGTAACTTAACACAATGTGGAAAAGTCAAGGGATCTCAATACTTTCCGAATGCACTGTATGTCAATTATCATCAGTCATTTGTTCAAAATTAGTGTACACACATCCAAATAACTTCCACAGACATATGTCTACAAATAACGTAATGGAAAAATAAAAATACTGGTTCCTTAGAGACATAATATTTTGTACTCGTGTTCAGATAACTTTGTAATTGTTCACTTAAAGAGCATACAAATCATATTTTTCTTCTGATGTACGGTACATAGTGAAGATATTCTACCCATCGATGCTGTGACCAAACAACACAAGATATGTGTACAAAACCCTCAACCATTAACCATTCAAACCCTGTACCTAGGCTACTAAACCCCGACCTCAGCCTGGCCCATTGCCCACTGGCAGAGGGCAATTCAATCCTCTGTTGCTAGGGGCAACTCTCTCCTGACCTAGTCCAGGTTGAGAACATCTCTATAAAGTCCTGGGCTCCACATCAACTCAACAACTTGACCCTTCTTCACATGGACAATCCTCCCTCTGGACTTTCTCACAGTGTGGTGAATACCATAGTAAGTGCACTTTTGTTGGGTCATGGGCCTTTGCTTACTGATGTACAGTATATTATCGTATATGCCTAATTACCATGTAACTACATGTCTGCATCTCCACCCAATGTCTATGTACTGTCTATGTGTAGTATAAATGTTACATGTGTAGTATAAATGTTACATGTGCAGTCTTAATGTTACATGTGTAGTCTTAATGTTACATGTGTAGTATAAATGTTACATGTGTAGTATAAATGTTACATGTGTGTTCTAAATGTTACATGTGTGTTCTAAATGTTACATGTGTAGTATAAATGGAATATGTGTAGTATAAATGTTACATGTGTAGTATAAATGTTACATGTGCAGTCTTAATGTTACATGTGTAGTCTTAATGTTACATGTGTAGTATAAATGTTACATGTGTAGTATAAATGTTACATGTGTGTTCTAAATGTTACATGTGTGTTCTAAATGTTACATGTGTAGTATAAATGTTACAAGGGGGGTCTAAATGTTACACGTGTGTTCTAAATGTTACATGTGTGTTCTAAATGTTACACGTGTAGTATAAATGTTACATGTGTAGTATAGATGTTACATGTGTAGTCTAAATGTTACATGTGTAGTCTAAATGTTACACGTGTAGTCTTAATGTTACATGTGTAGTATAGATGTTACATGTGTAGTCTAAATGTTACATGTGTAGTCTAAATGTTACACGTGTAGTCTTAATGTTACATGTGTAGTCTAAATGTTACAGGTGTAGTCTTAATGTTACATGTGTAGTATAGATGTTACATGTGTAGTCTAAATGTTACATGTGTAGTCTTAATGTTACATGTGTAGTCTAAATGTTACATGTGTAGTCTTAATGTTACATGTGTAGTCTAAATGTTACACGTGTAGTATAAATGTTACATGTGTAGTATAAATGTTACATGTGTAGTCTTAATGTATACACAGTCTACTTATTTCATTCTGTGGTTATTTATGCTCACTATAGTGCTCAGGTTTACCTAGTGTATTCTCCTCACCACTGTTACAAGACCCACTGGTTGATGCTTATTTATAAAACCCTCTTAGGCCTCACTCCCCCCATTTGACATACGTACTGCAGCCTTCATTCTCCACATACAACACCCGTTCTGCCAGTCACATTCTGTTAAACGTTCCCAAAGCCCACACATCCCTGGGTCGCTCCTCTTTCCAGTTCGAGGCAGCTAGCGACTGGAATGAGCGGCAACAAACACTCAAACTGAACAATTTTATCTCAATCTCTTCATTCAAAGACTTAATCATGGACACTCTTACTGGCACTTGTGGCTGCTTCACGTGATGTATTGTTGTCTCTACCTTTTTTGCTCTTCGTCCTGTTGTCTGTGGCCAACAATGTTTGTACCATGTTTGTGCTGAAATCATGTTGTACTGCTGCCATGTTGTGTTGCTATCATGCTGTGTTGTCATGTGTTGCTGCCATGTTGTGTTGTTGTCTTAGGTCTTTATGTAGTGCTGTGGTGACTCTCTTGTCATGATGTGTGTTTTTTCCTGTATTTTTATTTTTAACCCCAGCCCCCGTCCCCACCTTTTGCCTCTTGGTAGGCCGTCATTGTAAATAAGAATTTGTTCTTAACTGACTTGCCTAGTTAAATAAATGTTAAATAAATAAATAAATTACTTGGCCCCAAGATGGCTGCCAGCCAGTTGTTGTCGGTTGTCTGGTATCCTTGGGACATTTCTACCCTAAACCCTAACCTTAACCCTTACCTTAACCATAATCATAGCCCTTACCTGACCATAACCTTAACCATTTTAAATGTAAACTTCAATTGGGTAGGGACGTTCCAAGAATCCCGGAAAGCAAGGACCATTGTTGTTCACCATTACTATGCTGTGTGTGTCTGTTTGATTTATGGCAATATGAACAGTTTACCTGTCTTCTAGTTGTTATTCTACGTCCTCTAACCTGGACGCTGGTACAGTTACTATACTTAAACCGGGAACCTTTTTCGGCGACCAGCACCACTTTTTCAGGTTAGGCTAGATTGCTAACACAAGTCACATAGGCTACACACATCGTAAATCAACGGAACAGTGTTTTCCCCAAAAATAAGAGCTAAAACATCATGCTTGAGGGTTCTGCACGTGAGTAAAGTATATCAATATTTTCATTAATACATACCATTGTTTTTTTCCAAGGAAAAACTATTGTTGGGTTATGTAAAAAGCAAAGAAACAAATAATAGATTTCCGGGTTTACGAAACCGTCACAGCGCTATTCCTGCCGTTTTCTTCACTTTTTGTTGTTGTTGTTGGATATCACTGCAGAATGTTGTTTAGCATACATTAGTTCTAACTTGTTTTTCCATAGCAGTACTATTTATTATATCTTTTGCTATCATAATAATTTTTTGGGAGGTTTAGATAGCATTTAGCATTTTAAGTCATTTGAGTCATTGCATTTAATTCATTTATTTGAGTTGTTAATTTTTGAATACAGTGCATTCGGAAAGTATTCAGACCCCTTGACTTTTTCTATATTTTCTTACGTTACAGCCTTATTCTAAAATGTATTAAATATTTTTTTCCCCCTCATCAATCTACACACCCCATTATTACTAAGTGAAAACAGGTTTTAAGAAATGTTTGCACATTTATTAAAATTATAAACCTAAATAATTAAAAAACACATTTACATAATTATTTAGACCTTTTTCTATGAGACTCAAAATTGAGCTCAGGTGCATCCTGTTTCCTTTGGTCATCCTTGATATGTTTCTACAACTTGATTGGAGTCCCCCTGTGGTAAATGATATTGATTGAACATGATTTGAAAAGGCACACACCTGTCTATATAAAATCTCACAGTTGACAGTGCACATCAGAGCAAAAAACAAGTTTTGTGGTCCAGCCAGAGCCCGGACTTGAACCCAATCGAACATCTCTGGAGAGACCTGAAAATAGCTGTGCAGCAACGCTCCCCATCCAACCTGACTGAGCTTGAGAGGATCTGAGTACTGAGTAAAGATTTATTTTTGTATTATTTTGTAATATTTCTGTTTTTTATTTGTAATAAATTTGCAAAAATTTATTAAAACCTGTTTTTGCTTTGTCATTATGGGGTATTGTGTGTAGATTGATGGGGGGGACTATTTTATCCATTTTAGAATAAGGGTATAATGTAACAAAATGTGAAACAAGTCAAGGGGTCTGAATACAATTCAAATATAAAACACAGTCATGGGAAGCACAAATAAAGCATCACACTGATTACTTGAAGTAAAGTGGGTCTGAATACATTCCCAATGCACTGCATGTGTTCTAAACCAGTGATTAAGAAGTTATTTGGTTTACTACTTAAAATAAATCAGAAGAACTGATCAAGTTTTCCTCCCAAATGGCACTCTATTCCCTACATAGTTCATCACTTTTGACCAGGGCCTTCTGTCTACATGGTCATCGACCAACTTTAGAGTAAAATTTTAGAAGTGGACCTCCCGAGTGGTGCAGCGTTCTAAGGCACTTGAGGCATCACTACAGACCCAGGTTCCCAGGCTGTGTCACAACCGACCATGACCGAGAGTCCCATAGGGCGGCGCACAATTGGCCTAGTATCGTCCAGGTTAGGGGAGTGTTTGGCCGGGGGGGGCTTTACTTCGCTCATCGAGCTCTAGCTACTCCTTGTTGCGGGTGGGGCGCCTGCAGGCTGACTTCGGTCGTCAGCTGAACGGTGTTTCCTCCAACACGTTGGTGCAGCTGGCTTCCGGGTTAAGCGGGCGGGGTTTAAGAAGCGTAGTTTGGCGGGTCATGTTTTGGATGATGCATGACTCGACCTTTTCCTTTTCCGAGCCCGTTGGTGAGTTGCAACAATGAGACAAGCTCGCAATTGGAAGCGGGTAAAATACAATATATATACATATATATATATATATATTTGAGAAGTAGTATAGAAACTGGTCATCACAGTAAACACACAAGTAAGAAAAATAAATCAATAATCCAACATTACCTTGTTGCTTCATCTGGACACTTTAACCTAAACGGTCAAATCTACTGCAAAATTCAAACTGGTACAGCCAGAAAATAATTTAGCTCTTCTCTGAGTCAGGTTATTCCTTGAAAATAGTTTGGATCTTCACCATGTTGCTGCTGCTTGCTCTTTGGCGGTTTAGGCTGGGTTACTGTACTTTTGTATGGATTGTTTTCAAAAGTATTATGTATAAAATTGCATTGATTTGATCATGAAATATTCAGTTGTGAGGTGCTCTATCTGACCCGTTGATCTTTCAGATATGTCTGTCCACAGATGAAAGATGAAAGATCTTGGAAGATTCCAGAAAATCGATTTCATACATCTCTTCAGCTAAGAAAGTGTAACCTAACTACATCAGGGAACCAGAGCTGAAACATTTTCAATGTGACTATATCATGACATGTGCCTTCACCCAAACCACCTATGATTTCTGTGAGCAAGCAGTGTATTTTGTGGAGTCGGGTTAAGCTACTGAATAAGTGGTGTGCATGTGCGCAGTCGCAGGCTTTGAACCACTCCTTTTGGGGGGTTGCGGGGTCAAAATGTTTGTTAACCACTGAGCTAGTGAACAGTCTGTAGCTGGAGAGGATTTCCATAAATATGTGGGTCCAAAAATGGTTTGGTGATCAAGAATATTAACTCTTGACATTGCAAGCTCACCAGCAATGGGGTGTCAAGCAACAATTACTAGCACAGGCCTACTGGTCTTTGGTATGTCAATATTGCTTCAAATGAATCATTTACTTATGAATTATGAATTTACTTTGAATTTGTTGTTCAAATTAATTGTTACAAAATCAAAATGTGTTGTAGACAAAATAATGAAAAGGGTTGTCTGGTAGCCACAATAAATAGACAAAGATGTTTTGTTGAACAAGACATTGCATGTAGGATATAGATCTTTTTTTTTTAAACTTGACTTGAAAAAACATGTGACTTGCTCTTAGAATGCAGGATTTGGACTTGACTCGAGACTCGAACCTTGTGACATGAGACTTGCTTGTGACTCGGATAATAGTGACTTGGTCCCACCTCTGCAAAGTGGTGTGTGATGTGCTGAAGCCTGCAACCCATTGCCTCCGCACTTGAATGGGCTTCAATTTCCAGTTGAGAAATAAAATAGTAGCTATTTTTAATCGTGGCCATCAAAACTGTTTGAAACATGTGATTGCGTTTAGAGTTGTTGTGCAACGATTGGCCTTATAAAAGCACGTTTCTGTCCAGCAGCAACTAGATCCGTTTGGGGAGCTGTAGCAGCAGATCTTGCACTGTTTGACAGAGTTTCTGCTCAAACAGGCTCAATGTCAATGTCTCAATGAATAGGCTAAAAAGCATTATTTAGCAATGGGATCTTTCATTTTTCCCCAGACAATTGGCAGCCCCAGTTTTATTTATCAGCTTTTCATTTTTTGTAGCAGCCAAAAGCCAGCTATTACCAGTTAAAGGAAACACAAACACGCACGCGCGCACGCACGCACGCACGCACGCACACACACACACACACACACACACACACACACACACACTCCATGACTGCTGGCTCTTATTTATACTATTGCACAATGTCTATTAATTATTGTACAATGCACAATATACTGCACAATACCCAGCATGTGTAAATATCCTACTTCAATTCATTTGAGTGCCTTCTTGTATTACATTTTTGCACAATGTTGACACTAGTAATAATATATTCCATTTAGCAGATGCTTTTACAGTTTTTTCCAACTGCTTACACACAAAATCTTTTCATGTCACACGATTTTTGAAACCTCTCACTCAAAGTGCTTAACTACACACCAAATATCCAAAATCATAAGCTATTTCTCAGCCTTTGACTCAGTTATCAATTGCATAAAATACTTTTTTCAAAACACTACGCACAATTCTCTCCCTAAAACACAAAAATCTAACAGGAAGTGACTTGCTTTCCTTTTCCAAACACATCCAATCAAAATGCTACACTTATTCACCAGGTCACACACACACTCCTCACATGTGCAAACACTAATAGCTTAACTGATCACAAACCAATCACTGCTTTACTGTAGTATAGGCCTATAAATAGGTCAAAGGTCAGATTACCTGTTTTGAACAATGGATGCCAACAATGGACAGAGAGCAAGAGGAGTAGGAGGGAAAGGAAGAGGAAGAGGAAGAGGAGGACGAGGGCAAAGAAGAGAAGGAAGGAGAGCCATTTCTGATGAGATTAGGGCAACACTTGTTGATCATGTGATCAACCATGGTTTGACCATGAGAGAGGCTGGACTGAGAGTCCATAATTCAAACCTTCAGAAATGAGAACAGGTATGCAACTATCTAATGACTATTTTAGCATTACAGTAATGTACTGTAAAATACGTATGACTGCATAGTATTGCATAAACATTTGAAACTCTAAGCCATCCATTTACTGCACTGCATTGAATGAATGAGGTTGGTTATCATGCTGTACTACATTTTTTTTGTACATTGTTTACAATTCCTATGCTGAACATGTAACGGATGTGAAACGGCTAGCTTAGTTAGCAGTGCGCACTAAATAGTGTTTCAATCGGTGACGTCACTTGCTCTGAGACCTTGGAAGTAGTAGTTCCCCTTGCTCTGCAAGGGCCGCGGCTTTTGTGGAGCGATGGGTAACGATGCTTCGTGGGTGACTGTTGTTGATGTGTGCAGAGGGTCCCTGGTTCGCGCCCGGGTATGGGCGAGGGGACGGTCTAAAGTTATACTGTTACATTGGTGCCGTGACCCGGATCACTGGGTGCTGCTGAAAAGGAGGAGGTCAAAAGGGGGGTGAGTGTAACGGATGTGAAACGGCTAGCTTAGTTAGCGGTGCGCGCTAAATAGCGTTTCAATCGGTGACGTCACTTGCTCTGAGACCTTGAAGTAGTAGTTCCCCTTGCTCTGCAAGGGCCGCGGCTTTTGTGGAGCGATGGGTAACGATGCTTCGTGGGTGACTGTTGTTGATGTGTACAGATGAACGTAGTACCTTGAGGTGTTTGGTAATTGCATCGAGCCAGGTAAGGTTGGGCAGGCTCGGTGCTCAAGAGCTCCAGTACGCCTGCACGGTCCGGTCTATCCAGTACCACCTCCATGCACCAGCCCTCCGGTGGCAGCTCCCCGCACCAGGCTTCCTGTGCGTGTCCTCGGCCCAGTACCACCAGTGCCAGCACCACACACCAGGCCTTCAGTGTGCTTCGCCTGTCCAGCGCTGCCAGAGCCTTCCTCCTCTCCAGCGCTGCCGGAGTCTCCCGCCTGTCTAGCGCTGCCAGAGCCTTCCTCCTCTACTACGCTGCCGGAGTCTCCCGCCTGTTCAGCGCTGCCAGAGCTGCCAGTCTGCATGGAGCAGCCAGAGATGCCAGTCTGCATGGAGCAGCCAGAGCTGCCAGAGCTGCCAGTCTGCATGGAGCAGCCAGAGCTGCCAGTCTGCATGGAGCAGCCAGAGCCGCCAGTCTGCATGGAGCAGCCAGAGCTGCCAGTCAGCATGGAGCAGCCAGAACAGCCAGAGCCGCCAGTCAGCCAGGATCCGCCAGTCAGCCAGGATCTTCCAGATCCGCCAGTCAGCCAGCATCCGCCAGTCAGCCAGGATCTTCCAGATCCGCCAGGATCTTCCAGATCCGCCAGTCGGCCAGGATCCGCCTGTCAGCCAGGATCCGCCATTCAGCCAGGATCCTCCAGTCAGCCAGGACCTGCCGGAACCGCCAGTCAGCCAGGATCTGCCAGAACCACCAGCCAGCCAGGATCTGCCAGAGCCAACTACCTGCCTGAGCTTCCTTTCAGTACTGAGCTTCCTCCCAGTCCTGAGCTTCCTCTCAGTCCCGAGCTTCCCCTCAGTCCCGAGCTTCCGCTCAGTCCCGAGCTACCCCTCAGTCCTGAGCTACCCCTCAGTCCCGAGCTACCTCAGTCCCGAGCTGCCCCTCAGTCCAGTGGGGTCCTTGGTGAGGGTTACTAGGCCAAGGTCGGCGGCGAGGGTCGCCAATCAAAGGACGCGATACAAGGGGACTAAGACTTTGTTGGAGTGGGGTCCACGTCCCGTGCCGGAGCCGCCACCATGGACAGACGCCCACCCGGACCCTCCGCTATGGGTTTAGGTGTGCGGCCGGGAGTCCGCACCTTGGGGGGAGGGGGGGGGTTCTGTCACGCCCTGGTCTTAGTATTTGGTGCTGTCTTTATTATATTATGACAGACCAGCTAGATCTACTGTCTCTATTATATTATGACAGACCAGCTAGATCTACTGTCTCTATTATATTATGACAGACCAGCTAGATATACTGTCTCTATTATATTATGACAGACCAGCTAGATCTACTGTCTATATTATAATATGACAGACCAGCTAGATCTACTGTCTCTATTATATTATGACAGACCAGCTAGATCTACTGTCTATATTATAATATGACAGACAAGCTAGATCTACTGTCTCTATTATAATCTGACAGACCAGCTAGATCTACTGTCTCTATTATATAATGACAGACCAGCTAGATCAACTGTCTCTATTATATTATGACAGACCGGCTAGATCTACTGTCTCTATTATATTATGACAGACCAGCTAGATCTGCTGTCTCTATTATATTATGACAGACCAGCTAGATCGAATTGCAAAAATCGCTGAAGTTGGAGACTTTTATCTCCCTCACCAACTTCAAACATCTGCTATCTGAGCAGCTAACCGCTCGCTGCAGCTGTACATAGTCTATCGGTAAATAGCCCACCCATTTTTACCTACCTCATCCCCATACTGTTTTTATTTATTTACTTTTCTGCTCTTTTGCACACCAATATCTCTACCTGTACATGACCATCTGATCATTTATCACTCCAGTGTTAATCTGCAAAATTGTAATTATTCTCCTACCTCCTTTTGCACACAATGTATATAGACTCCCCTTTTTTTTCTACTGTGTTATTGACTTGTTAATTGTTTACTCCATGTGTAACTCTGTGTTGTCTGTTCACACTGCTATGCTTTATCAAGGTCGCAGTTGCAAATGAGAACTTGTTCTCAACTAGCCTACCTGGTTAAATAAAGGTGAAAAAAAAAATCAACTGTCTCTATTATATTATGACAGACCAGCTAGATCTACTGTCTCTATTATATTATGACAGACTACCTAGATCTACTGTCTCTATTATATTATGACAGAACAGCTAGATCTACTGTCTCTATAATATGATGACAGACCAGCTAGATCTACTGTCTATATTGTATTATGACAGACCAGCTAGATCAACTGTCTCTATTATATTATGACAGACCAGCTAGATCTACTGTCTCTATTATATTATGACAGACCAGCTAGATCTACTGTCTCTATTATATTATGACAGACTACCTAGATCTACTGTCTCTATTATATTATGACAGAACAGCTAGATCTACTGTCTCTATTATATGATGACAGACCAGCTAGATCTGCTGTCTTTATTATATTATGACAGACCAGCTAGATCTACTGTCCCTATGTCTCTATTATATTTTGACAGACCAGCTAGATCTACTGTCGCTATTGTATTATGACAGACCAACTAGATCTGCTGTCTCTTTTATATTATGACAGACCAGCTACATCTACTGTCTCTATTATAATATGACAGATCAGCTAGATCTACTGTCTATATTGTATTATGACAGACCAGCTAGATCTACTGGCTCGATTATATTATGACATACCAGCTAGTTATAATGTCTCTATTATATTATGACAGACCAGCTAGATCTGCTCTCTCTATTATATTATGACAGACCAGCTAGATTTACTGTCTCCATTATATTATGACAGACCAGCTAGATCTACTGCCTCCATTATATTATGACAGACCAGCTAGTTATAATGTCTCTATTATATTATGACAGACCAGCTAGATCTGCTCTCTCTATTATATTATGACAGACCAGCTAGATCTACTGTCTCTATTAAATTATGACAGACCAGCTAGATCAACTGTCTCTATTATATTATCACAGACCAGCTAGATCTACTGTCTCTATTATATTATGACAGACCAGCTAGATCTACTGTCTCTATTGTATTATGACAGACCAGCTAGATCTGCTGTCTCTATTATATTATGACATACCAGTTACATCTACTGTCTCTATTATATTATGACAGACCAGCTAGATCGGCTATCTCTATTATATTATGACAGACCAGATAGATATACTGTCTCTATTATAATATGACAGACCAGCTAGATCTACTGTCTCTATTATATTATGACAGACGAGCTAGATCTACTGTCTCTATTATATTATGACAGACCAGCTAGATCAACTGTCTCTATTATATTATGACAGACCAGCGAGATCTACTGTCTCTATTATATTTTGACAGACCAGCTAGATCTACTGTCTCTATTATATTATGTTATACCAGCTAGATCTACAGTCTGTATTATAATATGACAGACTAGCTAGATCTACTGTCTCTATTATATTAGCTAGATCTACTGTCTCTATTGTATTTTATCAGACCAGCTAAATCTACTGGCTCTATTATATTATGACACACCAGCTAGTGTCACGCCCTGGTCTTAGTAGTTTGTGTTTTCTTTATTATTTTGGTCAGGCCAGGGTGTGACATGGGTTTATTATGTGGTGTGTTTTGCCCCTCACGTTTCTTCAGTTTCCCTTATTAATTCCCGTTATTTTGGCTGCTTAGCCGACCTTGTTATCCCTCACCCATCATAGCCATGCCATTCCCAACCAATCAGAGTCCTTGTAAATATCCATCTGCACACTGCACCCGCCCACTCGGGTCAGAGTGTTGTCGTCGTCCGATTGGAGAAGACGCATGTTTCTGAGGACTGTCGACAGTAACACAAATGTCTGAATGTTGTGCATGGGGGGGGGCATGGGCGAGCTTCTAGAGTCATCCCAGACATGTATCTATCAAGACTGTATCACAACCGGCCGTGATTGGGAGTCCCATAGGGCGGCGCACAATTGGGCGAGTGTCGTCCGAGTTTTGCCGATGTAGGCCGTCATTGTTTATAAGAATTTGTTCTTAACTGACTTGCCTAGTTAAATAAAGTTTTTTTTTTTTTTAAATACACAAAAACTTTTTTAAAATCTGTATTTATGGCATGTATCTGTACAATTCGCCAAGAATAGGTATCTGAACATGTTCTTTAAATAAAAAGAATGGCTGTGGTATTTAAGCAAAGAATGGACTTGTAAATAATGTGTCGTCTTTAGGCCTATTCTGAGAATGCAGTATTTCCTAGAGTGAACCTGCAAGTACCCATTTCATTGTACTGTGTACCATGTGTATTCTCTGCATATGACAAACTTGACTTAAAGTCCCCGTGCAGTCTTTTTAAATCATTGTATGTCTAATATTTTATGAAAGTAACTCCTCTGGCCCTTGAAATGCTCAGTGTGATCGTGTAGGTGTCTAAGGGTGTGTTCGTAAATTCACTCTGACTATCTCCTCTGATTTCAGAGCACTTCATCTGAGTGTGCCTGAGCGCAGAATAACTGATGAATTTACAAATGCACAACACCCGTTTGAATATGAGTAGTGTCCATGAACGTAGGCAAGTGTTTTATTAAATTGTTTCCAGCAGCACAGTTAGTCTCCAATGGTCTGGATAACATGAAAACAGCCTAACCAGCTCTATTAGGGTGAGAAAAATGGTCAGTGTGAGGTGTTCTCATTTGTGTCTGGAAGTAGCTAGCAAACTTTAGCCAGTTAGCTTGAGTGCTTGGTTTAACCCTACTCCTCCAGAGTGTCCAGTGTGTTCTCTGATTTTACAAAAGGACAATCTGACAACGCTCTGAATTCACTAATGACCCAGAGCGCACTGACACACTGGATGCAATTTACGAACACACCCAAGGATGAAGATGACAAAAGTAAATCAGTCAAATATATTTAGAAAGCCCTTTTTACATCAGATGTCAAAGTGCTATAGAGAAACCCAGCCTAAAACCCCAAACAGCAAGCAATGCTGATGTAGAAGCACGGTGGCTCGGAAAAACTCCCTAGAAAGGCCAGAACCTAGGAAGAAACCTAGAGAGGAACCAGGCTCTGAGGGGTGGCCAGTCCTCTTCTGCCTGTGCCAGGTGGGGATTATAACACTACATGACCAAGATGTTACAATGTTCATCGATGACCAACAGGGTCAAATAAAGGGTGCAACATGTCAGTACCTCAGGAGTAAATGTCAGTTGGCTTTTCAGAGCCGATTATTCAGAGTTCGCGACAGCAGGTGCGGTAGAGAGAGAGAGTAGAAAACAGCAGGTCTGGGACAAGGTAGCAAGTCCGGTGAACAGGTCAGGAAGAACAGTTGAAACTGGAGCAGCAGCACGACCAGGTGGAGTGGGGACAGCGATGAGTCATCAGGCCAGATAGGACCATACCTCAGGACTAGGGCTCAGGTCCTCCGAGAGGGAGATGGCGAGAGAGATAATTAAGGGGAGCATACAAATTCACACAGGACACCGGATCAGACAGGAGAATTACTGTAACGGAATTCCTCTTCTTCAGAGGAGGAGTAGCAAGGATCAGACTAATGTGCAGCGTGGTAAGTGTCCATAATGATATAGTTAATAAATCAACTGAACAAAATAACAAAAGACCGACCGAAATCAAATCAAATTTTATTTGTCACATACACATGGTTAGCAGATGTTAATGCGAGTGTAGCGAAATGCTTGTGCTTCTAGTTCCGACAATGCAGTAATAACCAACAAGTAATCTAACTAACAATTCCAAAACTACTGTCTTATACATAGTGTAAGGGGATAAAGAATATGTACATAAAGATATATGAATGAGTGATGGAACAGAGCAGCATAGGCAAGATACAGTAGATGGTATCGAGTACAGTATATACATATGAGAATGTAAACAAAGTGGAATAGTTAAAGTGGCTAGTGATACATGTATTACATAAGGATGCAGTCGATGATATAGAGTACAGTATATACGTATGCATATGAGATGAATAATGTAGGGTAAGTAACATTATATAAGGTAGCATTGTTTATATATTTACATCATTTCCCATCAATTCCCATTATTAAAGTGGCTGGAGTTGAGTCAGTGTCATTGTCAGTGTGTTGGCAGCAGCCACTCAATGTTAGTGGTGGCTGTTTAACAGTCTGATGGCCTTGAGATAGAAACTGTTTTTCAGTCTCTCGGTCCCAGCTTTGATGCACCTGTACTGACCTCGCCTTCTGGATGACAGCGGGGTGAACAGGCAGTGGCTCGGGTGGTTGATGTCCTTGATGATCTTTATGGCCTTCCTGTAACATCGGGTGGTGTAGGTGTCTTGGAGGGCAGGAAGTTTGCCCCCGGTGATGCGTTGTGCAGACCTCACTACCCTCTGGAGAGCCTTACGGTTGTGGGCGGAGCAGTTGCCGTACCAGGCGGTGATACAGCCCGCCAGGATGCTCTCGATTGTGCATCTGTAGAAGTTTGTGAGTGCTTTTGGTGACAAGCCGAATTTCTTCAGCCTCCTGAGGTTGAAGAGGCGCTGCTGCGCCTTCTTCACGATGCTGTCTGTGTGAGTGGACCAATTCAGTTTGTCTGTGATGTGTATGCCGAGGAACTTAAAACTTGCTACCCTCTCCACTACTGTTCCATCGATGTGGATAGGGGGGTGTTCCCTCTGCTGTTTCCTGAAGTCCACAACGAAACAGTCCCGTATGGTGAAAACACTAACACAGGATACAACCACCCACAAAATACAATAGAAAACAGGCTACCTAAATATGGCTCCCAATCAGAGACAACGACTGACACCTGCCTCTGATTGAGAACCATACTAGGCCAAACACGTAGAAATATAACAGCAGAAGAAAACATAGAAAAACAACATAGAATGCCCACCCCAACTCACGCCCTGACCAACTAAAATAAAGACATGACAAATTACACCAGGTATAACAGACTGACCCTAGCCCCATGACACAAAATATTGCAGCATAGATACTGGAGGCTGACACAGGAGGGGATTATAATATCCCATCATTCTTTTTATTATAATTATTTTTTTACCCCTTTTTGTCACCGATTTCGTGGTATCCAATTGATAGTTACAGTCTTGTCTCATCGCTGAAGGTCGAGAGCCATGCGTCCTCCGAAACACAACTCAACCAAGCCGCACAGCTTCTTGACACAATGCCCACTTAACCCGGAAGCCAGCCGCACCAATGTGTTGGAGGAATTACCGTACACCTGGAAACCGTGTCAGCATGCACTGCGCCCAACCCGCCACAGAAGTCGCTAGTGTGCGATGGGACAAGGACATCTCCGCAAATCTCTAGTGGCACAGCTAGCACTGTGATGCAGTGCCTTAGACCACTGCACCACTCAGGAGATCTCATCATTCTTTGCAACAATGGGAACGCTGGTCCCAGATTTGTGATGACATTGTCTTAATCTGTATATTTTCGACCTTTAGGAAACAAATGTGAAGATATTTAAATACACAGCATCTGCTGGCCTATTATAATCAGATCACATTGTGACATCATGATGTTGGCCAAAAGTTCCATCCCACCTGAACATGCTGAAATTTCAGGCTTCTTTTTTCAAACAGCTCTTTCACATAAGTGGTATTATCATTATTTTCACTATTTTAGAGTGTTACCTCAAAGTATGGAAATATCATGAAATAAGCAGAAAAATCGTGTTTGTAACTGCACTGCCCCTTTAAAGTAAACATTGGTATGAATGGATCATACACGTACTTATATATATGTACAGTCTTGGCCAAAAGTTTTGAGAATGACACAAATATTAATTTTCACAAAGTCTGCTTCCTCAGTTTGTATGATGGAAATTTGCATATACTCCAGAATGTTATGAAGAATGATCAGATGAATTGCAATTAATTGCAAAGTCCCTCTTTGCCATGCAAATGAACTGAATCCCCAAAAAAACATTTCCACTGCATTTCATCCCTGCCACAAAAGGACCAGCTGATATCATGTCAGTGATTCTCTCGTTAGCACAGGTGTGAGTGTTGACGAGGACAACGCTGGAGATCACTCTGTCATGCTGATTGAGTTCGAATAATAGACTGGAAGCTTCAAACGGAGGGTGGTGCTTGGAATCATTGTTCTACCTCTGTCAACCATGGTTACCTGCAATGAAACACGTGCCGTCATCATTGCTTTGCACAAAAAGGGCTTCACAGGCAAGGATATTGCTGCCAGTAAGATTGCACCTGAATCAACGATTTATCGGATCATCAAGAACTTCAAGGAGAGCGGTTCAATTGTTGTAAAGAAGGCTTTAGGGCGCCCAAGAAAGTCCAGCAAGCGCCAGGAGCGTCTCCTAAAGTTGATTCAGCTGCTGGATCGGGGCACCACCAGTACAGAGCTTGCTCAGGAATGGCAGCAGGCAGGTGTGAGTGCATCTGCACACACAGTGAGGCGAAGACTTTTGGAGGTTGGCCTGGTGTCAAGAAGGGCAGCAAAGAAGCCACTTCTCTCCAGGAAAAACATCAGGGACAGACTGATATTCTGCAAAAGGTACAGAGATTGGACTGCTGAGGACTGGAGTAAAGACATTTTTTCTGATGAATCCCCTTTCCGAATGTTTGGGGCATCCCCAATCAGTGCTACAATCAGTCCTGTGTCATGCCAACATTAAAGCATCTTGAGACCATTCATGTGTAGGGTTGCTTCTCAGCCAAGGGACTGGGCTCACTCACAATTTTGCCTAAGAACACAGCCATGAATAAAGAATGGTACCAACACATCCTCAGAGAGCAACTTCTCCCAACCATCCAGGAACAGTTTGGTGACGAACAATGCCTTTTCCAGCATTATGGAGCACCTTGCCATAAGGCAAAAGGGATAACTAAGTGGTTCGGGAAACAATACATTGATATGTTGGGTCCAGGGCCAGGAAACTCCCCATACCTTAATTCCATTGAGAACTTGTGGTCAATCCTCAAGAGGCGGGTGGACAAACAAACAACCCACAAATTCTGACAAACTCCAAACATTGATTATGCAAGAATGGCTGCCATCAGTCAGGATGTGGCCCAGAAGTAAATTGACAGCATGCCAGGGCGGATTGCAGAGATCTTGAAAAAGAAGGGTCAACACTGCAAATATTGACTCTTTGCATCAACTTCATGTCATTTTCAATAAAAGCCTTATGAAATGCTTGTAATTATACTTCAGTATTCCATAGTAACATCTGACAAAGATATCTAAAGACACTGAGGCAGAAGACTTTGTGAAAATTAATATTTGTCATTCTCAAAACTTTTGGCCACGACTGTATACAGTTTCTCTGTTATGACAGCAATGAAATAAATAAAGAGAAAAACAAAAGCTGCAACTATCTCCTCCTTAGCAGCTTTTGAAAGTAAGTGAATAACGGTAGAGGCAATCTAATTTGTCTATCAAACTAGCTAAACTGAACTGTCACATGACAATGTAACATCCCGTGTCAAGTAAGATTGTGTTGAGTCATTACATAAACTGCCATCAGCTTATGAATAATCAAATCAAATCAAATGTTATTTGTCACATGAGCCGATTACAACAGGTAGACCTTACCGTGAAATGCTTACTTACAAGCCCTTAACCAACAATGCAGTTCAGGAAATGGAGTTAAGAAAATATTTACGAAATAAACTAAAGTAAAAAATAAAATGGGGCCCCTCAGCAGGGTGACTAGCAGGATGGGTGGGTGACTAGCAGGGTGACTAGCAGACAAGGTGACTAGTGGGCAGGGTGACTAGCAGACAAGGTGACTAGCGGGCAGGGTGACTAGCAGGGTGGCTAGCGGGCAGGGTGACTATTAGGGTGACTAGCAGGGTGGCTAGCGGGAAGGGTGGGTTACTAGCAGGGTGACTAGCAGGGAGACTAGCAGGTGACTAGCAGGCAGGGTGACTAGCGGGCAGGGTGACTAGCAGGGTGGCTAGTGGGCAGGGTGAAATATCAGGGTGACTAGCAGGGTGACTATCGGGCAGGGTGACTAGCAGGCAGTGGGCAGAGTGACTAGCAGGGTGACCAGCAGGTTAGTTAGAAGACCATTTTACCTTTAAAATATAACTCTCTAGTCTTTACAAACTAACAGATATAAGCCATTGCATCTGACTTTCAGGCTCAGGACTATAGGGTTGGAAGAGGGCAACCTACTGATGTTTCTCTGATTGCATTAAAACTATGAATGGTTTGGGAGTGGATCCATTACCCCTGCTTCTCAGGATGTAATCAATCAGCACATAATACACATTATAGGTCTAGTTGAGCCTGCTTTATGTCTAGATACACATCACAGCCAGTGGCATATTGGAATGGGAACAGTGCCATCTGCAGCCCAAAACTGTAGGTTCATCGTCTCTCATTAGTCTCTCACTAGATGGCATGTTTGCCAGTCTGCTCCAATCTATTGTCTACTTCTTGAAGTGAGGCTTCTCAGTAAAGACAATCTCAGTTGACCCTTTATCTATCTCCACCTAATCAGTTATGTTCTAACATAACCATGATCAACGCATTGATACCTCATTTTTACATTTTGCTGCAATTGTACAGACACTACAGAATATATTTCAGAGAACCATCAGATCAATTTACTGTCGATATAATGTCCTAAATCAACTAACAACATTGCCCATGATATTCAGGCACACGTTGCAGGGTTCACTGTAACACAGGAATCCTAGTAGGTCTATTTCAAAGGTATAGTCACAGAACAGGGGAAAGACAAATGGGGATGAAAGGCATCATGTGCTCAGTCATAGATATAAAGCCTATACGTGGTCTATGTGTGTGTTCACAGCTCAGTAATGTGAGAATAAATCAACAATAACCTTTTGCCCCTAACTTCCAGAGCTTCCAGACCTTTATTGTTGTTGAAAAGCAATAATATACAAATCAGGCAAGAATAAATATATCCAAACCCACGATACACATAAATAACATTAATAACAGAACAAGGAAAAGAGATGACAGATCACATTTCATCATCAACATTTGCATTATAATATTCTACTGTACAGATACTTTTACTATGTAATTTGAGGGAATTTAATCAAGCTAAACGTTCACGCACACTATAGAAGTTTATTTAATTCTTATTGAAATTACTCATTAGTATCAAGACATTCACAATGAAATCTGACTTATTTATTTATTTATTTATTTTGCTAGGTAAAGATATAAATAGACTTGTTCGAGAAATATACAACAAGATCATCCCAGCATTTGGATATTACATTTACATTCATAAAAAAAGGTGACACAATGACTCAGATGTATTACTTCAAAAGAGCCATTCTCATCCACATCTGTGAACTTCGTAATAAAGGCATTTGTTGAATATATATGTATATTAATATGAAATCCCTTCAGAATGATGGACCGCTAACCTTGTTTGGTATACAAAACCTTTAATGTATTAACCATGCCTTTTCCCAATCTACTTCCAATTAGTGAATGCCAATAAAACTTCCCTCTTGGGGCGACTCTCTTATCTACATGAGACCCACCCCGTTAGGTAGACCGGAACTTAACATTTTTTCAATGGTAAACGACCTGAGTGAACTATCTTCATTTATCCACCATCTTTGACTGTGGAATGTTGGTTTTTTGCTTTGCGTGTGGATAAGCGAGTGATTGTAGCAGTCGCGCAAACGAGGATATTTTTTTAAAGCTGGACACATGATAAGGGAAATGACGCAAATATGTACCAACTGCCCGTTTCTCTTAACCAACAAATATATATTCACTGTGTCTTTCAAAAGAAGAAAGACCATAATCATCTGAAAAACAATATTGTTAGCCATCTGTGGTAAGCTAGCAACCCGCTGTGGGAAAAAGGAAAATACATTCTTTAGCGAACGTATACAGAACTGCTCAACACTGAAGAGAAGAGGCAAATCTGGGCAGCATTGATTTAGAATAGTTTACAAACAATTTAATATAGCTATCACGATATCTTCCCAACTTGTTTTAGCTTGCTATCTAGCCACACTCCGTCCCAATTCTGATAGATAGCGTTGGCTGTTTTATTTTTATGTGGCCTAGCTAGCATGCTAATCGAGCGTTCCTGTTTGTAAGCTGAAGTACTAGTAGCCCGTTTCTGTTCGTAACGTTAGTGGGGATCTTTCTTGATGCGATTGCTACCAAAACTGTCAGCGATTTGGTTTAATCCAACACATTATTTGGGGTTTATAAGTTTTATCTCGAAATTACACGTTTGTCTTGTTTTGGAAGCATAACGTTAAGTAACTAGCTAACGTTAAATTGGTTAAGTAACAATGGTTCGCAGATAGCCAAATAGCTATAGCTAGTTAACGAACGTAGATTTATAAGATACAAACTGACAAGTTTTTCTGTTGACAAATCAGCTAGATAAGTAACGTTAGTTTTCTAATTTATGTCTGCTGGTGAAGTGCATTGGTTGGCAAATAACGTCTGATGGAAATTGTGATGGCTAGCTAGAATAACATGTAGACAACTGCTAGCTAGCATGACCTAGCCAGCCAGCTAACTGTAGAAAACAGTAACGTTACGTTAGATTGTCTTATCAATCACTAACTAGGTGACAGGATAGTTGAAGTAGGGTTGGCCTTGAAACTATACAGAGGGATTCATGAAAAATAGGATTCCTATCGAACTTAGCTGGTTTATAACAAGTTAATAGACCTAACTAATTGGTAACTAGCTTTCTGCATTGGCATATTCAGACAGATTATGTTAGTTGCTAGTATACATATCTATGGAGTATTTTTGCAGATGTTTATTTTGAAAATCTATCAGGATGCATAAAGATTCAGATGTCATGAGGTTGAGCACTCCCAATACATATCTGAAGAATTTACACTTGGCCACTGAAGTTGGAACAGTCCAACACAGTTACAGCTCCAAGTGAGTAGGAGATGAGGAGCATTATTAAGATTCTCTGTGACGTTAGACAGGTGTACTACAGTGTCTTGCTTTAAATTATGTTATCAGAAACCACTTTAAATTTACTGAAGTGCGACTTGAAATGTGTGAAGAAACCAACCAAATCAGTTGTGATTTTTCTTCCAAATGAATGTTGTTATTTAGTCAGTGGGTCACCACCAGTGTGCCAAAATGTCAATCTCCAGATAACAAAGCAGGGATTACTTTTTTGCAAGAACTGCAATGCAAAGCAGCACATCCCTGAAAAAGAGCATGCACGGACTCCCTTGAGATACACTAAGGATTATAACCCAGAAAGTGAAGAGAACTGTGTTATTAACTTGTTATCTTCAATGGAAGTGCCCTTGTAGACACGTAACAGGGTGGCTACAACTGTGCCATTAGGTGCTCCAGTATTAGAGGAAGCCTTGCAAACCTGGGTTGGCTGCTCTTAAGGGGACGATGGGTTCCCAAGCACTTCAGATACTGCGGCAGGGGGTGTGGGCTTCAATCACAGGAGGCTGGTATGTGGACCCCCACCAGAGCACATTCTCCAACTGCTTCCACCTGTACCTGTGGATCTTTCTCCTGGCCTTCCCTTTCCTGCTATACATGGTGAGGATTCATGGAGGTGACAATTTGGTTATTTCTAAAGATGGAAGAATTCCTGTTTTCTAGGAATTCTCTTTAAACTGGATGTCAAGTTAGTCAGGCACTTTACATACTGCACTAATAAATGTATATCAGACAGCCATTATTCAGATCAAATGAGAACTGGTTTTATCATAGAACGGAGGAGCAGAACCATGTTGGTAACAAAGTGGAACAAGAGTAGGAGAGTACCGTTTTCCCCTCAGCATTAATTCAAAAGCGTATTTTCTTCCACACTTGATGTTGCTTCTCTTTACCTTAATGTTTGCTAGTAGTATTAGTATTTGCTACGCGTTAGTATTTGCTCTAGTGAAGAATGCTGCCTGGAAACCAGGCCTGTTATGTCCTCAAGCTGTCGTGTCTGTAATCTTTGTGAAGTGGTCCTTCCTGGTCTGTAATATGTCCAATATTCCCACGTGCTTGCCTATCTAGGGGAAGTGTTTGTGTTATGGTTCTTTTACTGGTATTGAGGACAGGGTGTTTCTGTACCCTTATCAAGGGCTAGCCTACTTAATATTCCTATCTCTGGACTCACTCTTTCTTGTCCCCTCTGGTCATCCTGTCCAGTCTCTCCCCCCCAGCCTGGTTGTGGCAGCTGTTTACTGTGCTGTGGTGGCAGCCTTCTTCACAGCCATAAAGGCAGTGAACTTCCACCTCCATGCCATGTTCGACCTGGGGGAGATGGTGGAGAAGAGGCAGGTCTCGCACATAACCAACGCCCCACGGCTAGAAGAGGGGGATAATGGGTCAGGAGGCCACGATGGGAACCAGCATAGGTACTGACGGAGATTTCTATATCCTAATGGAATCATTTTTTGTCAAACTTTGTTTAAAAAAACAATGTTATTCTATGTACATCCAAGTGAAGAGGCTCATTTCTGTTGATGCTTTGAGGGCTATTATTTCACATGATTGTGGACAGATTTTGAGTCTTATGTTTTTTAATTCTGGTATGTATGCTCCCCTCTCAGGGACAGCAATGTTGGTGTGGAGATGACTGTGTTCAGAAAGGTCAACTCAACGCCTCCAGTTCGCTGCAGCTCCCAGCACTCTCTGTTTGGACTCAACCAGGTGTCGGTGAGAACTGACTTGCATTTACACAGCACACAAACGTACTCTCTCTTAACCCTTACCCTACAATTTCTGCACCCCTGTGGACATCAAATTAACATACCAAAAAATCCCCATCAAAATCGGTCTGTTTAAGCTAGAGAATATATGTTTTTTTCCATGGGCTGTGTCTCAATACGCTGGTATCGCCCTTCTGCACCTGCGGTGAAAGGTGGCAGAGCTAGAGCGGTGTTTGTCAGACCATGAGACATCCTCAAATGTAGCGTCCAAACTGTTTGGCCTACACACTAATATGACCCCTCTGTGGACAAACACGATTTTGCTCTGACACTCACAAGACTCGTCTGAAGGTCCCTGGTACCAGCAAGCATGTTTTATGGAAGTGTATATGGATATAATATATTGTCTAAATAAAGGATAAATGCATGTATAACAAAAACAAATGTTTCCTGATCTTTATTATTTCTCTCAGATATAGGACAGACACTCCAGAACAAACTTCCTTTTGATTTATTTTTGGACTGTTGGTCCATGCTGTGAATCTGTTATTCAATGCATTTCTATTGGCAAATATCAGTAATGCCAAATTTAGTGTTTCATCCAATATTTTTATACATTATATATTTTTTATACCTTAAGGGGTCTTGAAATTCAAAATCAATTAGCTAAATGATCCTTGGTATGACCATCTTAAAATAATAGCATATGTTAGCTTAGAACCTCCGTATTCCCCTGCAAATGATTTATATTCCTATGATATTCATTCTTAATCTAACAAATGTTTGTTTCCTCAGGAGTTTTTGCCCCAGCTTGATGACAGTAGAGGCTCCAAGGGTATAGTATATCTAATCTAACCCCACTCTAACCTCACTGTTGTGGTTGGGTAAAGCTGATCTGACTGAAGGATGATCATTTTTTGTATAACATGGTTAGCAGTCTAATTTAGGGACTGCTTCTTCTCTTCTCAGATATCAAGGATCTGATGCGAGAGCAATGCAGCAACAACTTGATTGTCACGTCAGCTCGCCGGGAGATCTTCTGCCACAGCTCCCAGGACCCCATCCGTAAGCATTACACTGCAAATAGACATCTCATATTTTGTCCATGTTGGTCTTTTCTTTGGCATGTGTGTACTAAGTTTGGGCTTTCACTTACAGATGTTGCCAACATGGTCCCGTCCTGCTTGGCTGCTGCTGTAGGGGGAGAGTTCCCTGATCTAAGGGGAGTGGGAACAGGGATAGCAGGGGGATTTGGTAGCTTCCATCCTGGGATGTGCATCTCCATCCCCCCATCCCCCTCCAGTCAGGAAGACGGAGGAGAGAAGGGCCAATTGGAGGAGATTAAGGGCATGCTGGAGCAGCTGTCCCAGCAGAGTCCTGAGGAGCCCTACTCCCCCTTGGGCCCCTCTGCTGAGTCAGAGAGCCTGGGGGATGCTCCCATCAGCCCTCTCATAAAGAGCAGTCTGAGTGAGGAGCTAAGTGAGAACCTGCTTGGGCTGGGCCTTGACCCTGTGGCCTTCGCCCCGGGAACAGAGCACCCAGGCAGCCGCAGTGGGGTGGCCATGACTGCCGGCTCCACAGACAGCTGCTTCAGCGGGGGCGGAGTGACCACAGACCGTGAGACCCTCAGCACAGTCAGCAGCTACCGCAGTGAGAAGACTGACTCCACCCAGCTGGAGAGCCCTTCACTCAGCCTGCCACATAACATAGACTCCGTGGCGCCAACCTCTGCCTCAGCCCTTGGCACCAGTACCCTAGAGCCAGCAGAGGAGCCTGTACTGCAGGGGGGCAGTGATACTGATGATCTGTCGGACAGCGAACTACTGCGCTCCCCCTCCAAAGAGCTCTCTCTGGGCCAGGGGCTTGATAAGACAATAGTGGAAGGGGAAGATTTGCCACCTGTCCCCTCAGATATTACACAGCCCCCCTCCCTTCAGGACTTGTCTCCCTCCAGTAGTGGGCACCCGGAGGCATGTGATCTGGACAGGACGGTCCCCGTTCCCCCCCTCCCCCCTCCGCGGCAGGTTAACACGTTGCCGTCAGGGCTGGCCCTGGGTCTAGTGTCTTCTGAACCTGATCATCCTGTCTCCTCTATCCCCTTCCTGCCCTCTGAGCAGCCCTTTCTGCAGGCCCAGCAGGTAGTGCGCCCCAAAGACTTGAAGCTGCTGCGGACCGGTGGTGGTTGTGTTGGCCACCAGCCTGGCTGCAGGAAAGCCCCTCGCAAGCGAGGTGGCGGGGGAAGCAGCAGCTTTGACTGTGGCTCCTACAGGAGGCACCACGGACAGCACAGAGACTACATCCCAGTGCGCAGTCGGCTGGGAGCTAAGACCTACAGCGAGAGCCTGTTTGAGGACTCCAGTGACGAGGATGATGGGTCCAGTGTGGGCTCCCAGAGACACTACAGCTCTGACGATGATGATTCCAGCTCCTCTACCTCATGCTACTCCCCCGACCTCGCTAACACTGGTGTTACAAACCCGCCCCCCTCCACCCAGCTGCCCATCCCCAGGGAAGGAACGTTGTCCGAGACGTCTGGCCCCATCCTCTCCCAGAGGCCACAGAGGTCAGCCAGCACGGCTAGTGCTAAGACTCATGCCAGGGTGCTCAGTATGGACGAGGCCGGTGGGGGCCACACTAACACTGTGGTCCTTCCCTCCACCATGCTGACCACCACCGCCCCACGACCCCTCACCATCTCCAAGTCAGACCTGGAGGCCCGGACCAGCCACACAGATGGCTTCCCTGGAACTCACCACCATCGCCTGGACTCTCTGGGAGGCTCCTGGGTTGGCAACCAGACGGGCTGGAGGGCCGGGGAAGTGGTGGAGGAGGGAGCTGTGGGGGGAGGTGAGACACATACTATTCACGCTAACTTTGGCCCTGTATTCATAAAGTGTGCTAATCTAGGAACAGGTCCCCCCGTGTCCTTTCGTTATAATCTAAAAGGCCAAACTGATTCTAGATTAGCACTCCTACTCTGATAGTCCCATTCAAGATGGAAAGAAAGATGAACAAATAACACAACTTTAATTTACCTACTAGCACTGGCTTTGCTGGTAGCCTAGTGGTTAGAGCGTTGGACTAGTAACCGGAAGGTTGTGAGTTCAAACCCCCGAGCTGACAAGGTACAAATCTGTCGTTCTGCCCTGAACAGGCAGTTAACCCACTGTTCCCAGGCCCTCATTGAAAATAAGAATGTGTTCTTAACTGACTTGCCTGGTTAAATAAAGGTAAAAAATTAAAAATAACTACCTTATTGCGGAGAAATATACTTACTACGACTGTGATATGTGTTTGTCTCACCTAACGGTCTTAAGATGAATGCACTAACTGTAAGTTGCTCTGGATAAGGACGTCAGCTAAGTGACTCAAGTGTCATTGAAAGATTGATTGTTTGCTGTATTTACTAGATTAATAAGGGCCGGGTTGGTATTTCTAGAACTCAACAACTGAAATGTACATCCTGGTACTAATGTGAGTATCTGCTGCCTCAGCCCTGGCCCCAGAGGAGGGGGGCAAGCAGGACTCAGTGAGCAGTGTGAAGAGGACCCAGGCCATCCGCAGGCGACACAACGCAGGGAGCAACCCCACACCACCCCCCTCTACCATGGGCTCCCCACCCAGGTTGGTCTGGTGTAACTCTTCCACACCAACCGCTCTAGCCATGTCCCTTATGCCAATCACCTCTGTATGTCCATGCTACATAAAGGCCATCCCCTGTGTGTTCCTGTAGTCTCCAGGACCTCCAGCGTGCCCGTACCTCCTCACACTCACGGACCCGGACCCTGCCATCTGCCTTACAGTTCGCCACCTCACTACTGCTGCCCCGCGCTGGGGTCCACGAGGCCTCTACCTTCGACGACACCACAGAGGGGGCTGTGCACTACTTCTATGACGAGGGTGGTGAGTGTTGTGATGTTAGACACTACTATGACGAGGGTGGTGAGTGTGTGGTGATGTTAGACACTACTATGACGAGGGTGGTGATAGACACTACTATGACGAGGGTGGTGAGTGTGTGGTGATGTCAGACACTACTTCTATGACGAGGGTGGTGGGTGTGTGGTGGTGATAGACTGGGGCTAGCTTTAGGGAAAGGAAGAGTTAGATCCTTCGGGGGTGATTCTGTACCAGTTTACACTGTAGTGAATGCTCTCCATTCATTGCTGTTTGTTTTTTCAGGAGTGAAGAGATCGTACACGTTTGGACCTGCAGGAGGCGGTTATGAGGACCCAGTGGTGTAAGTGTCTCTCTGATGAGCCTCAGACTCTTTGTTTGAAAGTGATGTTGATATGTCTTAGCCCCTCCCTCTTTTTCTCCTCTTAGGGAGCGGGAAAGACAGTCCCAGTCCTCCAGCTTCACCTCCAATGATGTCCAGGATGGGGCACCGGTGCTCACAGTGCTCCAGCCCAGGCCTGTGGTTCTGCAGGGCATGCAGGTGCGCAGGGTACCCCTGGAGATGTCAGATATGCCAGAGGTGAGACACCGTTAGAATTTGTTTCAGCAGCGTATCATGTATTTTTGACAAATCAACCCTCTGGACATTTCTTGTATATGGCTTTGGTTTTTGTAGAATATTCATGATATTTGTCTCAAACCCCCGCCCCTGTGTCTAGTTTGACCTGGACCATGAATCTCTGCATGAGTCCCAGGAGAACACGCTGATGATCGAAGAGAAGGCCAAGCCCAAACACTACTACCGTTTCTGGGTACTGCCAGGCAAGTGGCTGAGGGTGCGTTATGACCGTCTGGCCCTGCTGGCACTACTGGACAGGTGAGGCACAGCAGCTAGCTAGTTTCTCAGTGGTAGTGTCATCCAATGAGGCACAGCAGCTAGCTAGTTTATCTCAGTGGTAGTGTCATCCAATGAGGCACAGCAGCTAGCTAGTTTATCTCAGTGGTAGTGTCACCCAATGTTTGTTATCGTTATTGAGGAGAAAGCCATAGTTCCATTAGAGGTCTATACTGTGGAAAGACATTGTTAGGGTTTCAAAACTTCGGAATTTGGTAAAGTTACTGGAACTTTCCAACCCTAAACACTATAAATGACCTCCTACTGTATCTTCCATTGTGTGTCACCTGTAGGAACCGTGGTGTAGGGGAGAATGTGTTTGCAGTGGTGCTGGCCAGCATGGTGGCCTTCCTGGGGTTCCTGCTCCTCTTGCAGGGTTTCTTCAGGGACATTTGGGTGTTCCAGTTCTGCCTGGTCATCGCCAGCTGTCAGTACTCACTACTAAAGGTACGCAACACAAGTCGTAAGGAATCAAGTCCCTATTCAATTCCTATTCCCTTTTTTTTTTATTAATACAGGTATCTGGTCCTATTCATCAACTGCCGATGCATTTTAGTTGTTAAAACTGTTGTAGACCACCGTTAACTTGAAGTGAAGTAATGTGTTAGTGTCTGAACTGACACTTTGGTCTCCTTCCTCAGAGTGTTCAACCAGATGCAGCCTCCCCAATGCATGTAGGTAGATGTCATCCAAACATCTGTCTTGGTCATTATCTAGTTTGTAACCGTTCCATTGTTGATTCTTGTTTTGATGGCACAACATGATGACTGTCTGGTCTAACCCATCAGGGCCATAACTGGGTCATCGTGTACAGTCGGCCCGTCTACTTCTGCCTGTGCTGTGCTCACGTCTGGGTGTTCGACCTTGCTGGGCGCTCGGGCCACCTGCAGCCCTTCTCCCTCTACGGCGTCACCTTCTTCTCCGCTCACTTCCTGCTCTGTGCCAGGGACGTGCTCATAGGTCAGTCCGAGTTAGACTCTTCTAGCTGTGCGCTTTTGCGGATGTATTATGACCAACAGACCCACTCACACACTTTCTCCATCTCTTTCTTTCCCCCCAGTGTTGACCTTGTGCTTCCCCATCATTTTCCTGTTTGGGCTTGTACCTCAGGTCAACACCTTCCTCATGTGTCTTCTGGAGCAGGTCGACATGCACATTTTTGGGGGAACGGGTAAGACGGGTCCATAACATTCACTGTAATTCAGTTACACACAACATACTGTCATTTGTTGAGTGATGCCTGTTGACCTTGGTGTGTGTGTGTTCCTCTCCACAGCCACCACCAGCCCCCTGTCGTCCCTTTACAGCCTGTTACGCAGTGTGTTGGTGACCGCGCTGCTCTATGGGTTCTGTCTTGGTGCTATCATTGCTCCCTGGGAACATCCCCATGTGCCAGTAGTGTTCTCTGTGTTCTGTGGTCTGCTCCTGGCCTTCTCCTACCACCTGAGCCGCCAAAGCAGCGACCCCATCATCCTGTGGTCTGTGTACCTCTACTACCTGTATATACCTAGTGGTACCTTGTCGTACATGTAGATAACATTCCCAGATCCTAGCTGTCATTTGAACAACCTCTCTATCCCTCTTCTCTCATGTTCAACATCTCCCTGTATGTGTTTTGCTCTAGGTCTCTGGTCCGCTCCAAGTTCTTTCCTGAGCTGCTGGGTCGGACCCCTGAGGAGCCTCCTCTGGAGATCAAAGACCCCCTGCCTGAGAAACTACACAACTCTGTGGTAAGATGCGTCCCAAATGGCTCCAGATTTACTATATAGTGCACTACTATTGACCAAGGTCCATTTGGGATGCATACCAAGACATCCCTCCCTGCTGTTGGTGTTCTGAGGTTTTAAAGCCCGTCTCTCTGTCTGTGTTTTACAGAAAGAGATGTTCCACTCTGACCTTGTCATGTGTCCCCTCATGGCTGTCATCACGTTTGCCATCAGCGCCAGCACTGTCTTCATCGCTCTGCAGGTCAGTCAACACCTGGTCGACCGGATATGGAAGAAATGGGATGTTTCAATGTATAGAGGGAGTCCTTCTGATTGGTTATGGCACTCTGCAGTGTGTGTGTGATCTCTGAGACCTCCTGTTCGTCATCTCCCCTCCAGCCTGCTCTAAGTTACGTCCTGTACATGGTGGCCGGGGGGGTGGGCTTCCTCACACACTACCTGCTGCCTCAGCTCCGCAAGCAGCTGCCCTGGTTCTGCCTGGCCCACCCTGTCCTCCGTTCTCGAGAGTACAGCCAGTTTGAGGTCCGCGGTGAGTAGTGACCCACCCACCTCTAAACTCACTCACACATCCGTAAGAATTGTGTCAAGGCCTCAGGTTTGTCATAGATTTTTTGCTGTGCCCTGTTCCTCCCAGATGCCGCCCAGCTGATGTGGTTTGAGAAGCTGTATGCGTGGTTGCAGTGTTTGGAGAAGTATTTCATCTACCCGGCGGTGGTGCTCAACTCCCTCACTACAGAAGCCCAGCTTGTCAGCCAGAACCCAATGAAACTGTACATCTAGTAAGCAACCCAGCCCTCCCCTACCAACCTCCTCAACATACATACACCCTCTTCTGAATCTCATCCCATTCATCCATCCGTCTAATCAGAGTTCAATGAGAACACGCTTTGTATTTGCATCACATGTATTTTAATGTCTCCCTTCTCACTCTCTCCCTTCTCCTCACTCTCTCCCTTCCCTTCCCCTCACTCTCTCTCTTCCCTTCTCACTCTCTCTGTCCCCTCCTCCTCCAGTGGCCGTGCTCTGTTCATCCCTCTGGCGGGGATGAAGCTGCTGCGCTTGTCGTTCTGCGCCCCGTCCCTGCAGTACGTCACGCTGTGCTTCACCGCCCTCTTCTTCCTCTTCGACTACCCACACTTCTCAGAGACCTTCCTGCTCGACTATTACCTCATGTCTATCCTCTTCAGCAAGGTACCTGCCACCGCCTAGCTCCATGTACTCCTCCCTGGGACTTTGTTTTAGCACACATTCAACCAGACAAAAGCATCTGCACATACCGAACTGTGTTTAGTTGTAATGCACTGATTTCTGGTTGCTTGATTGCTGACATTGGATTGTGTGGTTTCTCTTGATAGCTCTGGGACCTGCTCTACAAGCTGCGTTTTGTTCTCACCTACATCGCTCCCTGGCAGATCACCTGGGGCTCCGCCTTCCACGCCTTCGCCCAGCCCTTCGCTGTGCCCCGTATCCCTTTACCCTGGCACTGTAGAAAACTGTTTGAACTTAACAAGGATGTCATCTTTCTGCGCTACCACTTGCTCATTTGCCAGTGAAACAAAGTGTGTAATAACAGTAAATGCTGTGTCCATTGGCTGCACTGTGTATTAGTGGTGTCTGTCAGAACTCCTTAACCCCCTCTGCTCCTCAGACTCAGCCATGCTGTTTGTCCAGGCTGTGTTCTCTGCTCTCTTCTCCACCCCCCTCAATCCTGTCCTGGGCAGTGCTGTGTTCGTCACCTCCTACACCAGGCCTGTCAAGTTCTGGGAGAGAGACTACAAGTGAGTTCTTCTCTTTTCCAGGAGTCAGGGAGATGTAGAGATGTAGCTTCAGGCAGACGTGGGCATTGTCCAGGACACCAGCAGTTGATGGGCTGTTTTTTTTGCAGTTAAGAGGTTAATGTTAACCAGATGAAGGTGATTAATGCCATGTCTATATCCATCTGTTGCAGTGATAGCTAGCTGACTGCATTATCCTTTTACACAGCCGCCACCTGTCTCATGACTAGTACTACAAATGCTGACACTACACTTCCAAGTATATTTGACCAAATTATGAAAGACAAGCATTGTATTTTGAATTCCGTAAAGTAATTGTGGAAGAGGTGAAAAAAGGATTGTTGTCTATCAACAATGACAAGCCACTGGGGTCTGACAACTGGAAAAATTGAAAATTACTGAGGATAATAGCAGACGATATTGCCACTACTATTTGCCATATTTCCAATTTAAGCCTAATATAGAAAGTGTGTGCCCTCAGGCCTGGAGGGAAGCAAAAGTTATTTCCCTACATAAAAATAGTAAAGCCCCCTTAACTGGCTCAAATAGCCGACCAATCAGCCTATTACCAAAACTTTTGCTATTTTTGCTATACAATGCTATTATACAGTAAACAAATTGACAACAGACTTTCAGCACGCTTATAGGGAAGGACATTCAACAAGCACAGCACTAAGACATGACTGATGGAGAAAAAAAAAGATTGTGGGGGCTGTTAGACATCAGTTTGGCTTTTGACATTATTGATCATAATCTGTTGCCGGGAAAATGTATCTGTTGTGGCTTTACACCCCCTGCTATATTGTGGATAAAGATTTAGCTGTCTAATGGAAGCCTCTCCAACAAAATCCAGGTAGAATCAGGAATTCCCCAGGACAGCTGTCTAGGCCCCTGACTTTAAAAAAATCTTTACTAATGACCTGCCTTTGAGTAAAGCCAGTGTGTCTATGTATGCGGATGACTCAACACTACACACGTCAGCTATTACAGCAACTGAAATGACTGCAACACTTCATAAAGAGCTGCGGTCAGTTTCAGAATGGCTGGTAAGGAATAAGTTAGTCCTAAACATTTAAAAAACTAAACTCATTGTATTTGGGGCAAATAATTCACTAGACCCTAAACTTCAACTAAATCTTGTAATGAATAATGTGGAAATTGAGCAAGATGAGGAGACTAAACTGCTTGGAGTAACACTGGATTGGAAATGGTCATAGTTAAAACATATTGATGCAACAGTAGCTAAGATGGGGAGAAGTCTGCTCTGCATTATTAACAGCACTATCAACAAGGCAGGTCCTACAGGCTCTCGTTTTGTAATACCTGGACTACTGTTCAGTCGTCTGGTCAGGTGACACAAGGACTTAGGAACATTTCAATGGGCTCAGAACAGCATGGCTGGCCCTTGGATGTACACAGAGAGCTAACATTAATAATATACATGTCATAATATGCATGTCAAAGTGGAGGAGAGATTGAGTTCATCACTACTTGTATTTGTGAGATGTATTAACGTGTTGAATGCACCGAGCTGTCTGTTTGAACTACTGGCACACAGCTCACACCCATGCATACCCCACAAGACATGCCACCAGAGGTCTCTACTGTCCCCAGGACAGACTATGGGATGTGCACAGTACTACATAGAGCCATGACTACAAGGAACTCTATTCCACACCAAGTAACACACGCCAGCAGTTAAATTAGATTTAAAAACAGATAAAAATACACCTTATGGAGCAGCGGGGACTGTGACGCAACACAAACATAGACACATGCATACAAACACGCACTATACACACATGTACACATGGATGTTGTATTATAGATATGTGGTAGAGTAGAGGCCTGAGGGCACACACTTAATATCATGTGAAATCTGTTATGAATGTGTTGTAATGTTTTTAAAATGTATAACTGCCTTAATTTTGCTGGACCCCAGGAAGAGTGCCTTGGCAGCAACTAATGGGGATCCATAATAAATACTGTATAGGAGTTGCTAGAGCCTCTGTCACCCAGTTAACATCATGTCTGTCTTTCCAGCACCAAGCGGGTTGATCACTCCAACACTCGACTGGCCACCCAGCTGGACCGCAACCCAGGTCAGCTGCTACTACCACAACCTTCCCTCATCTAACGCAAGTCCTCATTCTTTAAAAGGACTCTGTTCTCATGCCTGTGGTCTCCACTCCTCTCTTCCAGGTGCTGATGACAACAACCTGAACTCTATCTTCTATGAACACCTGACGCGCTCTTTGCAGCACAGCCTGTGTGGTGATCTGTTGCTGGGCCGTTGGGGAAACTACACCACAGGAGACTGCTTCATCCTGGCCTCCGACTACCTCAATGCCCTGGTGCACATCATCGAGATTGGCAACGGCCTGATCACCTTCCAGCTGAGGGGGCTGGAGTTCAGGGGTGAGCATGGAGTGAGGGGGAGGTGGTGGGAGAGGGAAGGGGTTTGGGGTAGAAGGAACCTTTATGGAACTGAGTTCAGTGTAGTAAGCTTTGATGGTTTGAACATGAGATAGTGTTTTGGACTTGTCTGAATGCTATTATTTTTCATTCTGTTGTCTTTCTCATATCTCTCTCATCGCTCTCTCTGTATCTCTCTGTCATCCCCCTCTCCCTGTCTCCCCCAGGTACTTACTGCCAGCAGCGGGAGGTGGAGGCCATCACCGAGGGGGTGGAGGAGGACGAGGGCTGCTGCTGCTGTGAGCCAGGCCATCTGCCTCACATGCTCTCTTTTAACGCAGCGTTCGGCCAGCGCTGGCTGGCCTGGGAGGTGGCTGCCACCAAGTACGTCCTGGAGGGCTACAGCATCAGCGACAACAACGCCGCCTCCATGCTGCAGGTGTTTGACCTGCGCAAGATCCTCATCACCTACTACGTCAAGGTGTGTGTGTGATCCACACTGATCTTACAGATAACTATAACATGAGATCCAATAGCAGTTTATTTGAACAGTAGGTGGCCTGGTCTGTAACACGTGTTTCCTCTACCACAGAGCATTGTCTACTACGTCAGTCGATCTCCTAAACTGGAGGAGTGGCTGGCCAATGAGATGGTGCAGGAGGCGCTGCGGCCCTGCCTAGGCCCCGCCTACGTGGACAGTGACCCGACCTTCAACCTGAACATAGACGAAGACTACGACCACAGGGCCTCTGGCGTCACCCCCAGCTCCTTCTGTGTGGTCTATCTGGACTGGATCCAGTACTGTAACAGCAGACGCCAGACGGTCAGTGTCCCTTGTCATGTTACTGTTGAAAAGGTGACATGTTGATTTGACCATTACTTCCCATATGTAGTTAGTGTCATCAGCAGACTAACTGCTTCATGTGTGTTTTCTGTTGTAGCCGGTGGAGGAGAGCGAGAGAGACTCTCCTCTGGTCACCCTGTGTTTTGGCCTGTGTGTCCTGGGGAGAAGGGCTCTGGGCACAGCCTCCCACAGTATGTCTGCCAGGTAAGACCCAGGACTAAACACTCTGTCTGCACTCTAACTGGAGGGAGTATGTCTGTCAGGTAAGACCCAGGACTAAACACTCTGTCTGCACTCTAACTGGAGGGAGTATGTCTGCCTCTGTGATACTGTATACCAAATGTGACTGTTTGTGCCCTGACTTTCAGCTTGGAGCCTTTTCTGTACGGCCTCCACGCCCTCTTCAAGGGGGACTTCCGCATCACTTCTCCCAGGGATGAGTGGGTGTTTGCAGACATGGACCTGCTGAACAGGGTGGTGGCGCCCGGGGTGCGCATGTCCCTCAAACTGCACCAGGTTAGACATACTGGCATGACTCATTACAAACACTATAGTAACCAGCTTAATGACCTCAATGTAAAGAATTGACTGATTTTTAGAGACATTATGGTGGACAGAGCTAAGATGAAGAAGCTTAATGATGACCCCCCCCACAAACAGGATCACTTCACGTCTCCAGACGAGTACGAGGACCCGGTGGTTCTGTACGACGCCATCACGGCCAACGAAGAGAACATGGTGATCAGCCACGAGGGCGACCCGGTGTGGCGCGGCGCCATTCTGGCCAACATGCCCTCGCTGCTGGCCCTGCGCCACGTCATGGACGATGGCAGCGACGAGTACAAGATCATCATGCTCAACAAGAGGTTCCTCAGCTTCAGGGTCATCAAGGTCAGCTACTGTAGAGACTCCCAGAGTCACAGCTTGTTAGTGGTGTACACTGAAATGCCAGGAGGATGATGGAGGCATTGCTGTAGCAGGACCATGGATCACATTGAGATTGATTAATATCAGTAGATAGATTTGCCAGAAATGTTCTAGTGCTCTATTGTTAACGCTGCTTCTATCTCTAGTTGTGTGTCACCAGTTCTGGGTCAAATCAAATTGTATTTGTCACATGCGCCGAATACAACAGGCGTACCCTTACTGTGAAATGCTCACTAACAAGCCCTTAACAAACAATGCAGTTTTAAGAAAATATTTACTAAATAAACTAAAGTTTAAAGAAATAAAAATAACAATGAGGCTATATACAGGGGTTACCAGTACTGAGTCAGTGTGCGGGGGTACAGGAGGTGTTGAGGTAATTTGTACATGTAGGTAGGGGTGAAGTGAATATGCATAGATAATAAACAGTGAGAAGCAGCAGTGTTAAAAACAAGGGGGTGTCAATGTAAATAGTCCTGGTGTCCATTTGATTAATTGTTCAGCAGTCTTATGGTTTGGGGGTAGAAGCTGTTAAGGAGCCTTTTGGTCCTAGACTTGGCGCTTTGGTTAGCGTTTGCCATGCGGTAGCAGAGGTTATTTGCATATTTGTGACTTCTTGTGCTCCCCTGCTGACCCACACTGTCCTGCCAGGTGAACAGGGAGTGTGTGCGTGGGCTGTGGGCGGGCCAGCAGCAGGAGCTGGTGTTCCTGCGGAACCGGAACCCAGAGCGTGGCAGCATACAGAACGCCAAGCAGGCCTTGAGGAACATGATCAACTCGTCATGTGACCAGCCCATCGGCTACCCCATCTACGTGTCGCCCCTCACCACCTCCTTCGCAGGCGGGCACACCCAGCTCCGCTCAGTCTGGGGGGGGCCTGTCAGCCCCCATAACATCTACTCCTGGCTCATCAGCAGCTGGGACAGGTACACTTACGACACAGCCTGTACTCATGCTAAGGCTGTGAGATACACTATATGTAAATGCACAGTTGAAGTCAGAAGTTTACATACACCTTAGCCAAATACATTTAAACTCAGTTTTTCACAATTCCTGACATTTAATCCTAGTAGAAATTCCCTGTCTTAAGTCAGTTAGGATCACCACTTTATTTTAAGAATGTGAATTGTCAGAATAATAGAAGAGAGAATGATTGATTGATTTATTTCAGCTTTTATTTCTTTCATCACATTCCCAATTAGTATTTGGGAGCATTGCCTTTAAATTGTTTAACTTGGGTCAAACGTTTCGGGTAGCCTTCCACAAGCGCCCCACAATAAGTTGGGTGAATTTTGGCCCATTCCTCCTGACAGAGCTGGTGTAACGAAGTCTGGTTTCTAGGTCTCTGCTCGCTTTCCTTTTTCAGTTCTACCCACAAATCTTTTTGAGGTCAGGGCTTTGTGATGGCCACTCCAATATCTTGACTTAGTTGTCCTTAAGCCATTTTGCCACAACTTTGGAAGTATGCTTGGGGGTCATTATCCATTTGGAAGACCCACTTGTGACAAAGCTTTAACTTCCTGACTGATGTCTTGAGATGTTGCTTCAATATATCAACATAATTTTCCTACCTCATGATGCCATCTATTTTGTGAAGTGCACCAGTCCCTCCTCCAGCAAAGCACCCACACAAAATGATGCTGCCACCCCCGTGCTTCATGGTTGGGATGGTGTTCTTAGGCTTGCAAGCCTCCCACTTTTTCCTCCAAACATTATGATGGTCATTATGGCTAAACAGTGCTATTTTTGTTTCATCAGACCAGAGGACATTTCTCCAAAAAGTACGATCTTTGTCCCCATGTGCAAGTTGCAAACCATAGTCTGGCTTTTTTATGCCGGTTTTGGAGCAGTGGCTTCTTCCTTGCTGAGCGACCTTTCAGGTTATGTCGATGTAGGACTCGTTTTACTGTGGATATCGATACTTTTGTACCTGTTTGCTCTAGCATCTTCACAAGGTCCTTTGCGGTTGTTCTGGGATTGATTTGCACTTCTCGCACCAAAGTACGTTCATCTCTAGGAGACTTCCTAGAGTTCATCTCTAGGAGACTTCCTTCCTGAGCGGTATGACGGCTGCATAATCCCATGGTGTATATACTTGCATACTATTGTTTGTACAGATGAACGTGGTACCTTCAGGCGTTTGGAAATTGTTCCCAAGGATGAACCAGACTTGTGGAGGTCTACAATTCTTTTTTATGAGGTCTTGGCTGATTTATTTTGATTTTCCCATGATGTCAAGCAAAGAGGCACTGAGTTTGAAGGTAGGCCTTGAAATACATCCACGGGTACACTTCCAATTGACTCAAATGATGTCAAGTAGCCTATCAGAAGCTTCTAAAGCCATGACATAATTTTCTGTAATTTTCCAAGCTGTTTAAAGGCACAGTCAACTTAGTGTATGTAAACTTCTGACCCACTGGAATTGTGATGCAGTGAATCTGTCTGTAAACAATTGTTGGAAAAATGACTTGTGTCATTCACAAAGTAGATGTCCTAACCGACTTGCCAAAACTATAGTTTAACAAAAAATTTGTGGAGTGGTTGAAAAACAAGTTTTAATGACTCCAACCTAAGTGTATGTAAACTTCCAACTTCAACTGTATATACCTCCTGATGAGGTGGCGGATGGTCTCCTGAGGGAACTCCTCCCAGACCTGGACTAAAGCATCTGCCAACTCCTGGACAGTCTGTGGTGCAACGTAGCGTTGGTGGACGGAGCGAGACATGATGTCTCAGATGTGCTCAATTGGATTCAGGTCTGGGGAACGGGCGGGCCAGTCCATAGCATCAATGCCTTCCTCTTGCAGGAACTGCTGACACACTCCAGCCACATGAGGTCTAGCATTGTCTTGCATTAGGAGGAACCCGGGGCCAACCGCACCAGCATATGGTCTCACAAGGGGTCTGAGGATTTCATCTCGGTACCTAATGGCAGTCAGGCTACCTCTGGCGAGCACATGGAGGGCTGTGCGGCCCCCCAAAGAAATGCCACCCCACACCATAACTGACCCACCGCCAAACCGGTCATGCTGGAGGATGTTGCAGGCAGCAGAACGTTCTCCACGGCGTCTCCAGACTGTCACGTCTGTCACATGTGCTCAGTGTGAACCTGCTTTCATCTGTGAAGAGCACAGGGCGCCAGTAGCGAATTTGCCAATCTTGGTGTTCTCTGGCAAATGCCAAACGTCCTGCACGGTGTTGTGCTGTAAGCACAACCCCCACCTGTGGACGTCGGGCCCTCATACCACCCTCATGGAGTCTGTTTCTGACCGTTTGAGCAGACACATGCACATTTGTGGCCTGCTGGAGGTCATTTTGCAGGGCTCTGGCAGTGCTCCTCCTTGCACAAAGGCGGAGGTAGCGGCCCTGCTGCTGGGTTGTTGCCCTCCTACGGCCTCCTCCACATCTCCTGATGTACTGGCCTGTCTCCTGGTAGCGCCTCCATGCTCTAGACACTACGCTGTCAGGCACAACAAACCTTCTTGCCACAGCTCGCATTAATGCGCCATCCTGGATGAGCTGCACTACCTGAGCCACTTGTGTGGGTTGTAGACTCCGTCTCATGCTACCACTAGAGTGAAAGCACCGCCAGCATTCAAAAGTGACCAAAACATCAGCCAGGAAGCATAGGAACTGAGAAGTGGTCTGTGGTCACCATCTGCAGAACCACTCCTTTATTGGGGGTGTCTTGCTTATTACCTATAATTTCCACCTGTTGTCTATTCCATTTGCACAACAGCTTGTGAAATTTATTGTCAATCAGTATTGCTTCCTAAGTGGACAGTTTGATTTCACAGAAGTGTGATTGACTTGGAGTTACATTGTTGTTCCCTTTATTTTTTTGAGCAGTGTGTGTGTGTGTGTGTGTGTGTATATATATATATATATATATATATATATTACACAGAGTCAGGTATTCCTGCAAACTGCACATATCTCACACATGCCACTATTCTCTCTCTCTCACACAGTGCATTCGGAAAGTATTCCGACACCTTGATTTTTCCCCCCACATTTTGTTACGGTACTGCCTCGTTCTAAAATTGATGAAATACATGTTTTCCCTCAATCTTCACACAATACCCCATAATGACAAAGTGAAAAACAGGTTTAGACATTTTTGCAAATTTATTAAGAATAGAAAGTATTTAGACCCTTTGCTATGAGACTCGAAATTGATCTCAGGTGCATCCTGTTTCCATTGATCATCCTTGATGTTTTTACTACTTGATTAGATAGAGCCCTCCTGTGGTAAATGTAATTGATTGCCACAGTAGACCAGTCCATGTCAGAGCAAAAACCAAGCCATGAGGTCGAAGGAATTGGCTGTAGAGCTTCAAGAGAGCATTGTGTCGAGGGACATATTTGGGGAAGGGTACCATAACATTTCTGCAGCATTGAAGGTCCCCAAAAACACAATGGCCTCCATCATTTTTAAATAGAAGACGATTGTAACCACCAAGACTCTTCCTAGAGCTGGCAGCCCAGCCAAACTGAGCAATCAGGGGAGAAGGGCCTTGGTCAGGGAGGTGACCAAGAACCCGATCCAGAGTTCCTGTGTTGAGATGGGAGAACCATCCAGAAGGGCAACCATCTCTGCAACACCACCAATCCGGCCTTTATGGTAGAGTGGCCAGACAGAAACCACTTCAGTAAAAGGCACGTTATAGCCTGCTTGGAGTTTGCCTAAGGACTCTCAGACCATGAGAAAAAAGATTATCTGGTCTGATGAAACCAAGATTGAACTTTCTTGCCTGAATGCCAAGCATCACGTCTGAAGGAAACCTGGCATGCTGTGGGGATGTTTTTTGGCGGCAGGGACTGGGAGACTAGTCAGAATCATGGCAAAGATTAACGGAGGAAAGTACAGAGATCCTTGATGGAAACCTGATCCAGAGCGCTCAGAACCTCAGACTGGGGCAAAGGTTCACCTTCCAATAGGACAACGACCCTAAGCACACAGTCAAGACAATGCAGGAGTGTCTTTGGGACAAGTCTCATTGTCCTTGAGTGTCCCAGCCAGAGCCCGGACTTGAACCCAATCGAACATCTGTGGAGAGACCTGAAAATAGCTGTGCAGCGACGCTCCCCATCCAACCTGACAGAGCTTGAGAGGATCTGCAGAGAAGAATGGGAGAAACTCCCCAAATACAGGTGTTCCAAGCTTCATACCCAAGAACACTTGAGGCTGTAATCGCTGCCAAATGTGCTTCAACAAAGTACTGAGTAAAGGGTCTGAATGCTTATGTAAGTGTCATATTTACGATTTTTGTTTTATATTTGCAAACATTTCTAAAAACCTGTTTTTGCTTCGCCATTATGAGGTAGTGTGTAGATTGATGAGGAAAAAAACAACCATTTAATCCATTTTAGAATAAGGCTGTAACGTAACAAAATGTGGAAAAAATGAAGGGGTCTGAATACTTTCCAAATGCACTATAAATACCGTTAAGTTCATGTTTTAAGTATCCCAATATTTCTGTTATTACGGGGCTATCACTCAGTCAAGAGTGCGCAGGTGGTTGATGGACTTAGCCTAGAGTGTAATGGCGACCTTTTGAGGGTGTTCATATGGTATAGTAAACTTTGTTAAACTGGAACCTTGTCGTTGTGTCACTTCGAATTAACACATACAACACACACTGACCGTGTGTGATAAGACTGTTCAAATCCCTGTGTTTCTCCTGCAGGTTACAGAAGGGTTGTGGAGCTGGCTGTAATAGTGGGGGAAATATTGAGGACTCTGACTGCGGCGGCGGCTCCACATTCGTCTCCAACAACCCATCGGCTCACACCACCCAGAGCACCCCGGCCTCCAGCCTTCCCCAGCCCCACTTCACCTTCATCCACCCCCCCATGGGTGAGCCCAGGACCCCACCACTCCTCTACAACCTCTGATGTCCACTGTTTAGCTGCAGCTAGCTATTATAACAATATCAATACTGACAGTATGCTGATAACACATGTTATGTATAATGATGTTTTTGAATGAAGTGAATGAAATAAGTTGCTTTGTCTCTATAGGAACTGACAACCCTGTGGGCCCCACCCCCACCTGGCCCCACCACCCTCAGCCCCTCCCCTTGGCTCTGCTCAGCCAGTCAGAGGGCAGGATGGATGCTGGGCTAGTTACTTCCCTCCACCGGACCTCATCCATCCAGGGTCTCCTGGGTCAGCACCTGTCCAGCTCCCAGCTGTCCTTCAGCAGCTCTCTGGTCATGGCTCCCCTGCCTGGCCCAGGCAGCTTCCTGGACGGAGGGCACAGAGGGTCCGGGCGGGCAGGACTGGGACATGGCCTGCCCTACGAGGGTCTCTACGGGAAGTGGAGCATGTCCGGCAGGAAGGGCTTCAACGGGCCAGCCGCAGCTGAGAGTGACGGTGGAGCTTCTCAGTTCATACGGACACAGGTGAGGATGGTGAAACGGTGTAACATGTTGAGTGAAGGTAGAACAGACACTGCGTGTACAAAACATGACCAGGTGAACGCTATGATCCCTTATTGATGTCACTTGTTAAATCCACTTCAAACACTGTAGATGAAGGGGAGGAGACAGGTTAAAGGAGGATTTTTAAGCCTTGAAGAAATTGAGACAAAATATTTGCCTTTTCAATGAGATATGGTAGTAGGTGCCAAGCGCACCAGTTTGTGCCAAGAACTGCTAGACTGCTGGGTTTTTCACGCTCAACACTTTCCCGTGTGTATCAAGGATGGTCCACCACCCAAAGGATAGCCAACTTGACACAACTGTGGGAAGTATTGGAGTCAACATGGGCCAGCATCCCTGTGGAACATTTCAACACCTTGCAGAGTCCATGCTCTGATGAATTGAGGCTGTTCTGAGGGGGAAAGGGGGGGGTGAAGGGCGCAACGCAATATTAGGAAGGTGTCCTTTATGTTTTGTACACTCAATATATAGTCTGTTGGAAGGTGGAGTATGCTGTCAACAGCATGAAAATAATGTAGCGACAGGACCTCTTACAACAGGATGTTATGGCTTTCAGATCAACTTAATGATGGTTGTTGTGATGGAAACTCAGAGGTTTCATTAGTTGCGGATATTTACATCTGTGTTTCAGTCTACTCCTCCTGCACTGCCGCCTGGGGCCAGCCCAACACAGGACCCCCTGGGGGTCACCCAGTCCACTGAGACCACGCCCCCCAGCCCTGCGCCCGGGAAGGAGTCCACCGAGCTGCCTTTACTTGAGCACCTGGGCTGAGTCTGCTCTGGAGAACCCATGAGAACCCCTGCAGCCAAAGCACAGCACCACCATGGCCAGTTCTAGAGTGGGCCTGACCGGACCTATTCCAATGCTCTTCTCTCTCTCTAAAAGAGACTGGACTCTGAGGTCTGTTACGTCTCTGATGGCAAATCACAACATCTCAACGTGTTTTGGAGTACATTTATTTTCGAGCCTTTGCCATGCTGGATGGATCTGAGGTTTAAATACGTTCCTGTTCTCCTCAGTGAACCACCACAAGGATGCATGTCAAAACTAAATGTACGCCCCCCATCCCACCATCTCCCCTCCCAGGACAGGATCTCTATTTGATAGGACCTATTCCCTCAAGAGTTTCTGTAACAATGGTAACCCTAGCAGGCCAAAAAGCCAGTGCAATTGTAAGGGAGCTTTTTCCTTATGTAATGTTTTTAGTTTTTTTATTTGTTTAGTTCGTTCGTCTTCTCCTTCACCTGAGACCTACCAGCAACAGCATAATGACTCAGAAAAGGGAACTGTAATATCCTTGTTGCTGTATGTACAGGTGAAGCCAGAGTTACTACCATAACAAGCCTTGTTCTTTGCCCACACTGCCCATCCGTGCTGCACCAACCTGCTGCACCACTGTAGAACTAGTTCACTCACGTTCACAACTGTGGGGATATCCACTCAAACTGCAAGGGTCACATCAAATGACTTGAACAGCTACAATATGACAGGGGTCGGCAACAGGCAGATTTGAAACATTTTATGAGCAAAAATATAAATAATATATGTGTGGGTGAGTTTTGGGTCAAAAGACTAAAATCACCAGGAATTCAGAAAAAATATAAAAAATATTTAGGAAATCTGTTCCCAAGTATTCTAACAAATAAAAAGTGTCAATGTAATTTTGTATGACATTATTATTTTCAAATACAATCTCTTTTTGGGCTTAGTTTTGGTCAATTTGCAGAGTACAAATTATTAAAATGATTTTCCGCCATTCTCTCTGACAAAAATCAGTCCGTGGCTGAATCTAGTTGCTTACCCCTGCCATATGACCAGTCAATATCAACTCCCCACATCACTAGCATAACACACACATTTCAAAACTAATCCAACACCCTCCCTGTAAAAAAATCTTCATACTCATTTGGATATTTCTTAGAGGCACTTGACCACAATGAACAATCTCAAGTGTTCTGTCAAAGAGCTTGTTTCAGGGATAAGACTCCTGCCTACTCCTACCTTTCCCAACATTTGGTGCTTTTTCCCAGTGGAGTTTACAGTCCTGTCAGGCCTGGACAAAAGTTCTGAATTTGGGGAGTTTTAATGAGATGGGGTGGGGGGTGACTCTGGACAGCTGATGGACCAGGACACAGAGAATGAAAAGAGAAGAGATGCTCACCAGGCAGGGACATTGTTCAGACCACAGGATTCTAAACTGGGGAATCTTCTTTCTAAAGCCTTTTAGATTTTTGTGTCCTATTTTTGGGGTGAGTGGAATGTCTTTTTACTTTACTTGAAGAATCACAACTTCCTCTGGCTATAGGCCAGCCCACTGAGTTGCCCTAGTGACCAAACACTCCCTCCCTGACCTGATCCAATCAGCTGTGGACTCTATGCAGTGGGAGGGGCTCAGACAGCTCTGTGTGGAATAGCCACCAGCAAGAGGCCCTTCTGCTTTCCTTGGCTCCAGGCAGCTACTACTAAACTACAGCCCCTCCTGCTACTACTACTACTACTACACTTACAACTACTGTTTGTGCTACATATACCTCCAGCGTTTTAGTTGGAAACCAAGTTAAATAAATACTGAAAAACAAAGATGGCATATTTTTTATTGGATTTCTTGATAACGTCTGGAAGACTGTTAAAAGGGTTTGTCTATTTGACATGCTGATGTGATACAGAAATGTGGAGATTGGACTTGCCTCTTAATTGTAATTTTTTGCCACACGTTTGGTATCATTTGACATGTTTCACTAAGGTTTCTCTTCTAAGGTGTGTAATGTAACTGGAAGTATTCCTGAGAAGTCACTTTAATGTTTGCTCCCACTCCTGCATTTGCCATACCCTGCTTTAAGGGTCAAATGACGGCGTTGATGTACTTCTGAGTAGAGTCCTGCTCCAATGATTTTCTCTCTCTACCCAGAGCACATATCAGACAAGCTGGCTGTCCAACTCTGTTCTGTCCTGAGAGCTATAGGGTCTTACAGCACTACAGTAATCCACATGTCTGTCCCCTGGCCAGTTGTGACAAGTCTTTTATATCAATGGTAGAGCTATCTGGAATAACCTTGTGCCATGGTGTAAAGCTGGACCTAGAAGCCTTGTATGCCCCCCCCTAACCATCTTAGTAGTTTGTCACCTGTTTAGTTAGACTGAACTGTCTACTAAACTTTCTCTTAGATCTGTCCTTATAGGATGAAGGACAACTAATAGGTGGAAAAGGGCATTCACATGGTCTCCCATTGGGAAAGAATGGGAGGCAGTGGAGGCTGCTGGGAGGAGCTATAGGAGGACAGCCTCATTGTATTGGCTGGAATAGGACCATATCAAACACAGGGAAACCACATGTTTGATTCTGTTCAATGCCATTACAGTGAGCCTGTCCTATAGCTCCTCTCACCAGGCTCCTCTGCAGTCAAGGTGATTCCATTCAGGCTTAGAACCATCTTGAAACACATCTTAAGGACTTGGAATGAGCACTGTGCTAATGTAGATCTAGTCTCTGTTTGTCAGATCATTGGATCTAACTCTGTCATTGGATTGTTGGAGGAGCTGGCACCAACCAGATGTTAACATGTGTCCACCCTAGGCTTAGGAAAAGCAGAGCCATTCTGATCAGGGCCCTTTTGTGGTTCTCTTTTCCCCTCATTCTCAGTGTAATATCCAAAGCAACAGGGAGTACTTTTATTACTGGGAGAAAGGAAAGCACTGGACAGACCGGGGTGTCAATATTAAAAGGGATTTCTTAATCTCTGCCATTTATGTACAGCATGTTTTGTATATAAATATACATTTAAAAATATATATAAATCTATTTTATATTTAGTGCATTTCTGGTTCTTTTTCATGGAAGACACTATGTTGAGTCTTAGGTGGTTCTCTCATGTTTACCCCTCAGAAGAGATCTGGCTCCTGGGTGGAAGGGCACTTCATATTGAATCATGCAGTTTGGGGAGAATTGATTTCATACATACTTTGCACTAATGCTGTATACTAGTACACCATCCCACATGTTTTTTTAAAAGATATTATTTTAGTCATTTGGGGGGATGTTTTATTTAAACTGTCCTGTTGACATTTAAAGTTCTGTACAGTTTTTTTCTTTTGTTTTTTTTAAGTGATTTTCCCCCACTCCCTATTTAAATTAAAGATTTTTGTTTAATCATTTGCAAATTAAATGCTGTGAGTGCTTTCATTTACCTTTCCTCAACCTTTGGCAGGCAATGTTATCATTCAGAACTTAGCAACGAACTGGTCTTGAACAGAAACTAACACATTTGATTCCAATGAGACATTGAACATTTGTTTCAAAATGATGTATTAAACAAATTGTATAGTTATCAGGCATTCTATGCTGGAAATGTTTCAATAGCTTCTATGTGATTGCCTGCCTCAAATGGAGTGAAATGGAAGCTAGTGTCTACCTGCAGGGCACAATGAGGTGACCAATGGAATGCGTGTTCATTCTTAATGAAACAAACATTCAGTTGAATAAGTTTTTGTACAATGTCAATGAGTTTTATCTTATTTGTAGAATGTGTACAGATGTTTGTCTTTCTTAGATTGAGGGATCAAACAAAGGAAGCGTTTGATCAGAGAGGGAGTGTACCTTACCTCGTTATAACACTCCTCTTCCTCTCCTGGCCAGAGCGGTGGACCCACAGCAGCACCAGGGCCATGGACCTGGAGAATCCCAGGGGAACTGCCCGCCACAAGGAGTCACTAGAGCGCAATGGGCAAAGGACATCCCGGCCGGCCAAACCCTCCCCTAACCCAGACGACGCTGGGCCAATTGTGCGCCGCCTCATGGGTCCCCCGGTTGCGCCGGCTGCAACACAGCCCAGGATCAAACCCGGATTTGTAGTGACGTGTCTAGCACTGCATCGCAGTGCCTTACATGTTGACCACACTGCTCGCGCACACAAAATAAATGTACACATACATGTTATTCCATCATTGCACCCACACTGCTCGCGTGCGCCAATGGGCGTCTGCGTTGCCAGGCGCTAAAATAGAAGTTGCTTTCACTTGTGGCGCAGAACGCGCTGCAAGTCCTGCCGCTCTCATCTCCTCATTGGCTTTTAGAAGCAATTGCCCACGTGCTATCTCCTCATTGGCTATACCCACTTGGGTGACTGAAAGATGAATGGAGGTCGGTGGTGGTAATACACTTTATGAAAGTTCATTGCTAATCGCCATATTAAGTCCAAAGAAGAAAAAGACTGGAAGGAGGAGAGATGACTAGAAACTATTCAGTTTACCGTTTTATGTGTAGATTAATTGTCGGAGTAGAGGACCGTGTGCATTTCAGGTGAAATAACAGCTCAATGTTTATATCACAGGATAAATTAGATCGCAAAAAGCTAGCTAAATAGGACAAATTAGCTAGCAACTGCAAGCTAACTAGATAAATTGACAAATGTTTAATGCTTTTCGACCTGTCCTAAAATTAATAGAATTGGTTCAGAGTTTGCTTAGATATTTCAACCTGCGTGTCGTGATCGCGTTTGGTGTGGGGGCGACAAAATCAATTTGCCCACGATGGCGCACGCGGACTCACGGTTTGGGTATGGTGTTAAGACATCCTGCGCCACTCGGGAAGCCCCGTTAATAGTTTTAAATGTTGACATTTTAGTCCATGTGTTAAACTCATTCCACGAAGGGCAGTGTCTGCTGGTTTTCACTGCACCCTTGTACTTGATTGATGAATTAATGTCACTGACTAGTAACTCCACTCACCTGGTGGTCTAGGTCTTAATTGAAAGGGAAAAACCTGCACACTAGGCCCTCCATGGAATGTTTGACACCCCTGTTTTAACCAGTTAGCTGACGCTCTTATCCAGAGCAACTTAGTCATCTTAAGATCGCTAGGTGAGACAAACACATACAGTCGTAGTAAGTACATTTCTCCTCAATAAGGTAGTTATCAGCAAAGCCAGTGCTAGTAGGTAAAGGGAGTGCATGTTTTGGGGGGGGGAGATAAGACAGATGTATTATTTAAGATACTCTTTTTTTAATGTCATATCTTGTAGATACTCTTAGTTGACAGATGGAAGATAGTGTTCAAACCTACCGGCTCCCTTGAGAAGATTGTCTGTGGTCTCAGGTTGGTCGTGGTGACACTTACTTTTCTCAAAGTAGAACTGGGCAAACTCCTAGAACACAACAGAAAATGTTATGAGTACATTCCTCTGTAATATCCTAAGCAATAGTAGTTGAACTGCCTGTTTCCTGTCATGAAACTGCTGTAGCCACTCACCAGGTGTGGCAGTAGTAAGTAGCTAAGCAGGGTGATCAGTGTTGCCACACAGGGGGTTATGAAGTACCCAAGAGCAGCACTGGCCCTGTCTGCTTTACCTACACAGAGAATGTAGAGAAACTCAGCATTAGTCAGGATGAAAACACAATTGACATAATAACAAGGTAGAGGTGAAAGTATGGAAATGTAGTACTCACTGAGGATAGAGAACAGACTAGCCATGGCAGCAAAGATCCCTGCCAATCCCTGACCACTCATAAACAATGTGCTGTACCTCGGGGGGAGCAGATCCACCAGCCCAAACAGACTGCCCTGGAGCACTGCTCCAAAAGCTAGAGAGGGAGAGGGGGTGTGTGAGAGAGAGAAAGGGGATGTGATAGAAATTAGTGTATTTACACATGAAAACACCTCGGAACACATTTTCATCAGGTAAAATAGTGATGCTACTACTTACACTACCGTTCAAATGTTTGGACTCACTTAGAAATGTCCTTGTTTTGGAAAGAAAATCATTTTTTTGTCCATTAAAATAACATCAAATTGATCAGGAATACAGTGTAGACGTTGGTAATGTTGTAAATGACTATTGTAGCTGGAAACGGCAGATTATTTTATGGAATATCTACATAGGCGTACAGCGGCCCATTATCAGCAACCATCACTCCTGTGTTCCAATGGCACGTTGTGTTAGCTAATCCAAATGTATAATTTTAAAAGGCTAATTGATCATTAGAAAACCCTTTCGCAATGATGTTAGCACAGCTGAAAACTGTTGTTCTGATTAAAGAAGCAATAAAACGGTCCTTCTTTAGACTAGTTGAGTATCTGGAGCATCAGCATTTGAAGGTTTGATTACAGGCTCAAAATGGCCAGACAAAGACTTTCTTCTGAAACTCGTCAATCTATTCTTGTTCTGAGAAATGAAGGCTATTCCATGTGAGAAATTGCCAAGAAACTGAAGATCTCATACAATGCTGTGTACTACTCCCTTCACAGAACAGCACAACTGTCTCTAACCAGAATAGAAAGAGGAGTGGGAGGCCCCAGTGCACAACTGAGCAAGAGGACAAGTACATTAGAGTGTCTAGTTTGAGAACCAGACATCTCACAAGTCCTCAACTGGCAACTTCATTAAATAGTACGCGCAAAACACCAGTCTCAACGTCAACAGTGAAGAGGCGACTCTGGGATGTTGGCCTTCTAGGCAGAGTTCCTCTGTCCAGTGTGTGTGTTCTTTTGGCAATCTTAATCTTTGCTTTTTATTGGCCAGTCTGAGATATGACTTTTTCTTTGCAACTCTGCCTAGAAGGCCAGCATCCCGGAGTCACCTCTTCACTGTTGACGTTGAGACCGGTGTTTTGCGGGTGTCTACTCTACATTTCTGATCAATTTGATGTTATTTTAATGGACATCAGCTTTTCCTCCAAAAACAAGGACATTTAAAAGTGACCCCAAAATTTTGAACAGTAGTGTATATGATTACTAATTACATTATATACAACCGGACCCATAGACATGAAGACAGGTGGGAACCAACTCACAGTTGATGAACCATATAGTTTCCATGGTGATAGAGAAGAAGCTGTGAGGCTGCATGGGCACTTTGACCATGATGGCAGTGAGGAGGAAGAGGATGGAGACCATACTGAAGCAATTCGGACCTTCTCTTTGATACTACCGCCACACAAGATAAAGGTTGAGTTAGACCACTACACTATAGAGGTGGAAACAACAGTAACACACATAGAACCCTGTAGTTGTTGCTCACCGCTGATACAGGAAGGAGTTGGCCAGGGTGAAGAGGAGGAGGGGTAACTGGGCTAGAAGAGTCATCCAGCTGGCAAACTTGTCTTTAGTAACCGGGGTGGTTCCGTTAGTAACCAAGGTCGATCCGATACTTGACGCGGTCCCTTTGAGGCGGTCGTCAAAATACTTCAGCAGAAAACAATGGGAGAAGAGGTGACACAAGCCCCCTACTCTCAACACAGAACAAACTAATATTAGACAGTATTGCCTGAATGTGTAATATTCATCCATGTCAATCAGTTAAGATTTTTGTTGTGAGTCTGTGACAGGTTGTGATGAGGTAGAGAAGCTGTGGTACCTCCACGGCAGTGATGCTGTGTGGGTGTGACATAGAAGCTGTGGTACATCCACGGCAGTGATGCTATGTGGGTGGGTGGGTATGACATAGAAGCTGTGGTACCTCCGTGGCAGTGATGCTGTGTGGGTGTGACGGAGAAGCTGTGGTACCTCCACTGCAGTGATGCTGTGTGGGTGTGACAGAGAAGCTGTGGTACCTCCACGGCAGTGATGCTGTGTGGGTGTGACAGAGAAGCTGTGGTACCTCCACGGCAGTGATGCTGTGTGGGTGTGACAGAGAAGCTGTGGTACCTCCACGGCAGTGATGCTGTGTGGGTGTGACAGAGAAGCTGTGGTACCTCCACGGCAGTGATGCTGTGTGGGTGTGACAGAGAAGCTGTGGTACCTCCACGGCAGTGATGCTGTGTGGGTGTGACAGAAGCTGTCATGGCAGCTCCTGACAGACGGGAGAACCTGGAGGGAGGGGGGACCTACGGGAGGCCTGGTGCGTGGAGGAGGCACCGGATGGACCGGGTTGTAGGGGAGCACTGGAGCTCTGGTGCGCAGCCTTGGCACCACTCCTCCAGGCTGGATGACCACTTTAGCCCGGACCCTCCAGAGTGCAGGCACAGGTTGAACCGGGCTGTAGGTGAGCACTGGAGATCTGGTGCATACCACTCGCACCTCTCCCTTAGGCTCAATACCCACATTCGCCCGGCACGGGCGGAGCGCAGGCATAGGACGCACTGCACCCTCCCAGCGCCCCGGAGACACAGCACGCAGAGCCGGCGCAGGATACCCTGGGCCGTAACGGCGTACGGGAGACAAAACACGCTGGGCCGGCACACTCTCGCATGGCACTTGCGGGGGGCTGGCCTATAGCGCACCGGGCTATGAGCGCGTACTGGCAACACCGTGAGCTTGACCGCATAACACGGTGCCTGACCAGTACTGTGCTTCTTCCGGTAAGCATGGGGAGTTGGCTCAGGTCTACCGCCTGACTCCGCCAATCTCCCCGTGTGCCTCCCCCAAAAAAAAACATTTTGGGGCTGCCTCTCATGCCTGTTGCGCTGCCTTGCCTCATATCGCCGCCGCTCAGCTCTCACTGCCTCCAGATCTTCCTTGGGGTGGCGATATTCCCCAGCCTGTGCCCAGGGTCCCTTGCCTTCCTAAGCATGCTCCGTTCAAAAAATGCAGAACTAAGAACAGATATAGCCCTTGGTTCACTCCAGACCTGACTGCCCTCGACCAGCACAAAAACATCCTGTGGCGGACTGCAATAGCATCGAATAGTCCCCGCGATATGCAACTGTTCAGGGAAGTCAGGAACCAATACACGCAGTCAGTCAGGAAAGCTAAGGCCAGCTTCTTCAGGCAGAAATTTGCATCCTGTAGCTCCAACTCCAAAAAGTTCTGGGACACTGAAGTCCATGGAGAACAAGAGCACCTCCTCCCAGCTGCCCACTGCACTGAGGCTAGGTAACACGGTCACCACCGATAAATCCATGATTATCGAAAACTTCAACAAGCATTTCTCAACGGCTGGCCACAGCTCCGCCCCCCCCCCCCCGCAGCTACTCGCCCAAGCCTCTCCTGGTTCTTCTTTACCCAAATCCAGATAGCAGATGTTCTGAAAGAGCTGCAAAACCTGGACCCGTACAAATCAGCTGGGCTTGACAATCTGGACCCTCTATTTCTGAAATTATCCGCCGCCATTGTCGCAACCCCTATTACCAGCCTGTTCAACCTCTCTTTCATATCGTCTGAGATCCCCAAGGATTGGAAAGCTGCCGCAGTCATCCCCCTCTTCAAAGGGGGAGACACCCTGGACCCAAACTGTTACAGACCTATATCCATCCTGCCCTGCCTATCTAAGGTCTTCGAAAGCCAAGTCAACAAACAGGTCACTGAACATCTCGAATCCCACCGTACCTTCTCCGCTATGCAATCTGGTTTCCGAGCCGGTCACGGGTGCACCTCAGCCACGCTCAAGGTACTAAACGATATCATAACCGCCATCGATAAAAGACAGTACTGTGCAGCCGTCTTCATCGACCTTGCCAAGGCTTTCGACTCTGTCAATCTCCATATACTTATTGGCAGACTCAGTAGCCTCGGTTTTTCGGATGACTGCCTTGCCTGGTTCACCAATTACTTTGCAGACAGAGTTCAGTGTGTCAAATCGGAGGGCATGCTGTCCGGTCCTCTGGCAGTCTCTATGGGGGTGCTACAGGGTTCAATCCTCGGTCCGACTCTTTTCTCTGTATATATCAATGATGTTGCTCTTGCTGCGGGCGATTCCCTGATCCACCTCTACGCAGACGACACCATTCTATATACTTCCGGCCCGTCCTTGGACACTGTGCTATCTAACCTCCAAACGAGCTTCAATGCCATACAACACTCCTTCCGTGGCCTCCAACTGCTCTTAAACGCTAGTAAAACCAAATGCATGCTTTTCAACCGTTCGCTGCCTGCACCCGCACGCCTGACCAGCATCACCACCCTGAATGGTTCCGACCTTGAATATGTGGACATCTATAAGTACCTAGGTGTCTGGCTAGACTGTAAACTCTCCTTCCAGACTCATATCAAACATCTCCGATCGAAAATCAAGTCAAGAGTCGGCTTTCTATTCCGCAACAAAGCCTCCTTCACTCACACCGCCAAACTTACCCTAGTAAAACTGACTATCCTACCGATCCTCGACTTCGGCGATGTCATCTACAAAATTGCTTCCAACACTCTACTCAGCAAACAGGATGCAGTTTATCACAGTGCCATCCGTTTTGTCACTAAAGCACCTTATACCACCCATCACTGTGACTTGTATGCTCTAGTCGGCTGGCCCTCGCTACATATTCATCGCCAGACCCACTGGCTCCAGGTCATCTACAAGTCCATGCTAGGTAAAGCTCCGCCTTATCTCAGTTCACTGGTCACGATGGCAACACCCATCCGTAGCACGCGCTCCAGCAGGTGTATCTCACTGATCATCCCTAAAGCCAACACCTCATTTGGCCGCCTTTTGTTCCAGTTCTCTGCTGCCTGTGACTGGAACGAATTGCAAAAAAAATCGCTGAAGTTGGAGACTTTTATCTCCCTCACCAACTTCAAACATCTGCTATCTGAGCAGCTAACCGATCGCTGCAGCTGTACATAGTCTATCGGTAAATAGCCCACCCAATTTACCTACCTCATCCCCATACTGTTTTTATTTATTTACTTTTCTGCTCTTTTGCACACCAATATCTCTACCTGTACATGACCATCTGATCATCTATCACTCCAGTGTTAATCTGCAAAATTGTAATTATTCGCCTACCTCCTCATGCCTTTTGCACACAATGTATATAGACTCCCCTTTTTTTCTACTGTGTTATTGACTTGTTAATTGTTTACTCCATGTGTAACTCTGTGTTGTCTGTTCACACTGCTATGCTTTATCTTGGCCAGGTCGCAGTTGCAAATGAGAACTTGTTCTCAACTAGCCTACCTGGTTAAATAAAGCTGAAAAAAATAAAAATCTCCTCCCAAGTCCAGGAGTCCAGAACCCTCTGCTCCTGATTACCACGCTGCTTGGTCCTTTTTTGGTGGGTAGTTCTGTAACGGTCGTCGTATGAAGAAGGTGTGGACCAAAGCGCAGCGTGGTAAGTGTTCATGTTATTTTTATTTAAACTGAACACAAAATAACAAGGAGAATGAACAAAAACTAAACAGTCCTGTCAGGTGCAAAAACAAAACAACTACCCACAAAACCCATGTGGGCAAGAGCTACCTAAGTATGTTTCTCAATCAGAGACAACGACAGACAGCTGTCCCTGATTGAGAACCATACCCGGCCAAAAACAAAGAAATACAAAAACATAGAAAAAGCAACATAGAACGCACACCCTAGTCACACCCTGGCCTAACCAAAATAGAGAATAAAAAGCCTCTCTATGGCCAGGGTGTGGTCTACCCACACAATGCATGACAATCACTGGATTAGGTTGCACATAAAAATATTTAGAACCACAACATCACAAGATGATGAAATAAAATATTTTCTTCAATACCATCTCAGTAGTTTATTACACTTTTTAATAAAAACACTGAATTACTTTATAACATTAGATTTTGAGAAAATGAACAACTAAGGAATAATTTTCCACTTCTCTCATAGACTTCTCAAACTCCAACCTCTGTCCTGGTCTGTTTCCTTCCCCAAAAGTCTTCCGATGTTGCGTCTCTGGGTTTAGAATCTGTGTATATACTGGCCTATTTCAGCCATAGTTATGGTATTACTGTTGACTGTTGTGGCTATAGAGAGCAATAGTAATAGTGTATTCTTGTAGGCACTAACTCGTTGGACAAAGCCTATGGGTAAATTAATGGAGTTTTTGTAGGGTTTTTGGATAAACACTGAAAATATGGTGTGGTAAACACAGATCTTATATATTTTGTTCTATGAGAATATCTTCATCGGCGAATGTCACTTTTTGTGAATTTTGATGCATCTTTGTAATAACAAACTATGCACATAAAGTCTTGTTTAACTGTCTGATATTATCTCATAGAAGAAATGTATAAGATATCACAAGCCTGTGTTAACCTCAGACCTTATTTTCAGATTTTATAGAGTACCACAGCATGAGTCATAATACCCATAACAGGTAGCGGTCAAACAATAACATAACAACATTATGACACCACACACACACTCACATATAGACACACTTTCACATACGCTGCTGCTACTCTTTTTATTATATATCCTGACTTCCTAGTCACTTTTACCCCTATCAACATGTACATATTACCTCAATCACATCAACTACCTCGTACCCCTGCATATTGATTGACTCGATACCGGTACTCCTTGTACAAACCCTCGTTATTGATATTGTTGTTTTATTTAGTTACTATTTCATTTTTTTTAATTGATTATTTTAAAAATCATATTTTCGTTTTAGCGAATGTTTCTTACTTTTTAACTCAGCATCGTTGGGAAAGGGCTCGTAAGTAAGCATTTCATGTTCATGTCTGCACCTGTTTTATTCGATGCATGTGACAAATAAAGTTATATTTGATTGATTAGATTTTTTATTTGAGATATCTTAGACTTGTTCTTGCTGGACAGACCTGTGGTGGCTGAACCCTATCCATTGACACCTAATAGCTCTACTAGTGCCCGTTCTACATGGGTCCTCCCGGGTCAGCCCGTTAGTATTTTTCAAGAAGCCTTTTCAAACCTCAAATAACTTACAAGTTTTACATTTCCTGCATTGTAGGAAAGTTCTCCTGCAACAGGTTGATCAAATGTAGATCATATATCTGCAGGTAGGTTAACTATGAATTCAACTGAAGTTTAACAGAGGAATTATTGATCCGATAGACGCATAGGTCTATTGGTGGTGATTAGGGCGAGTTAGCCTCATGCAACGTAAAGTACTTTGAGTCTTAGAAGGGAAAAAAGCACTGCATAAACGCAAATTATCATTTAATCATTACACTTTGGATGGAGCGCCAAGGAATTACGGGAAATGCTGAAGTAGCCTATGTGTACTCTAGCTTGTTTACACTAGCCTCGTCTGTCAATTGGGGCGGCAGGGTAGCCTAGTGGTTAGAGCGTTGGACTAATAACCGGAAGGTTGCAAGTTCAAATCCCCGAGCTGACAAGTTACAAATCTGTCGTTCTGTCCCTGAACAGACAGTTAACCCACTTTTCCTATGCCGTTCAAAATAAGAATTTGTTCATAACTGACTTGTCATAATCAATTAAATAAAGGTTAAAAAAATGCAGGACGCGACTACCTTAAAGGGGAATGCCAAAAAAAAACTTTACCTTAAAGGGGAATGCCAAAAAAAATCCCTATGTTGTTTTGACATGGCAGTAGGCCTTTCAGCCTATGATGATGTGAGATGATTAATAGTGACTCTAAACGGACCGGTCATAGAATAGTGGTGTGTTTAATGAAAGCTAGAGTATGTGTGACATCATCTAGCGAAAGCACTTGGAATATCTGTTAAGAATGAGCTGCTGTATATAGGTGGGTCTTTTTTTGTCCTGAAATTCTGTCCTCATCCGACTACCCCGGCTGTGAGTCGGTACTATTGTATATCTTGTATGTAGACTTTGTGTAAATTCTTCTGTCTGTATTCTGTTTGTACATTTGTCTATTGCTGGCAGCACCAATAACAGAGTTAAATTCTGGGTATGCCTAAATGTACTTAGCAAATTAAAGTGATTCTGAAGGGAGTTCCATTTCTAATTGTTACAAAACTGTAGCTCACTATAACCTCAAATATTCTGGTCAATCTTTCCAAATTAGTAACTATGGCTTTCCTATTGTCACAGTTGCAGATGTGTAGTACTGTGTCAGAAGTTTGAGAGAGAGATAATCCCTTATCAACCAAACATCAGACTGAATTTACAGATGATTAACATAATAACATGGTTATGGACAATTCGAAATGTACTGGGGTGTGGGGGCACAGGGAGGGTAGTGTGTTTTTATATGGGCACAGGGAGGGTAGCGTGTGTTTTATATGGGCACAGGGAGGGTAGTGTGTTTTTATATGGGCACAGGGAGGGTAGCGTGTGTTTTATATGGGCACAGGGAGGGTAATGTGTGTTTTATATGGGCACAGGGAGGGTAATGTGTGTTTTATATGGGCACAGGGAGGGTAGTGTGTGTTTTATATGGGCACAGGGAGGGTAGTGTGTTTTATATGGGCACAGGGAGGGTAGTGTGTGTTTTTATATGGGCACAGGGAGGGTAGTGTGTGTTTTATATGGGCACAGGGAGGGTAGTGTGTGTTTTATATGGGCACAGGGAGGGTAGTGTGTTTTATATGGGCACAGGGAGGGTAGTGTGTGTTTTATATGGGCACAGGGAGGGTAGTGTGTGTTTTTATATGGGCACAGGGAGGGTAGTGTGTGTTTTATATGGGCACAGGGAAGGTAGTGTGTGTTTTATATGGGCACAGGGAGGGTAGTGTGTGTTTTATATGGGCACAGGGAGGGTAGTGTGTGTTTTATATGGGCACAGGGAGGGTAGTGTGTGTTTTATATGGGCACAGGGAGGGTAGTGTGTGTTTTATATGGGCACAGGGAGGGTAGTGTGTGTTTTATATGGGCACAGGGAGGGTAGTGTGTGTTTTATATGGGCACAGGGAGGGTAGTGTGTGTTTTATATGGGCACAGGGAGGGTAGTGTGTGTTTTATATGGGCACAGGGAGGGTAGTGTGTGTTTTATATGGGCACAGGGAGGGTAGTGTGTGTTTTATATGGGCACAGGGAGGGTAGTGTGTTTTATATGGGCACAGGGAGGGTAGTGTGTGTTTTTATATGGGCACAGGGAGGGTAGTGTGTTTTATATGGGCACAGGGAGGGTAGTGTGTGTTTTATATGGGCACAGGGAGGGTAGTGTGTGTTTTATATGGGCACAGGGAGGGTAGTGTGTGTTTTATATGGGCACAGGGAGGGTAGTGTGTGTTTTATATGGGCACAGGGAGGGTAGTGTGTGTTTTATATGGGCACAGGGAGGGTAGTGTGTGTTTTATATGGGCACAGGGAGGGTAGTGTGTGTTTTATATGGGCACAGGGAGGGTAGTGTGTGTTTTTATATGGGCACAGGGAGGGTAGTGTGTGTTTTATATGGGCACAGGGAGGGTAGTGCATTTTTTTCATGATTTACATTCGCCATTTTGCAGGTTTTACTATATAAAGTCTTCCATAAAGCCACATTTCTAGAGGTGGAAAAAGTACTCAATTGTCATACATGAGTAAAAGTAAAGATACCTTAATATAAAATGACTCAAGTAAAAGCGAAAGTCACCCAGTAAAATACTACTTGAGTAAAAGTCTAAAAGTATTTGGTTTTAAATATACTTAAGTATCAAAAGTATAAATCATTTCAAGTTCTTTATATTAGGCAAACCAGACGAGACAATCTTAAAACATTTTTTATTGATGGATAGCCAGGGGCACACTCAGACATAATTTACAAACTGAAGCATGTGTTTAGTGAGTCTGCCAGATCAGAGGCAGTAGGGATGACCAGGGATGTTCTCTTGATAAGTGTGTGAATTGGACCATTTTCTTGTCAAAATGTAACGAGTACTTTTGGGTTTCAGGGAAAATGTATGGAGTAAAAAGTACATTGTCTTCTTTAGGAATGTAGTGAAGTGTTGTGTCTTTGGCTTTGCCGGATTAAGTGATATGACATGCTATTCTATAGAATAATTTCTCCGTAATTAATATCACCTGATTGAGCTAATCATGTAAATGTAATTAACAAGAGAGTCGGGCACCACAAAATAATATTTATAGAGCTGTTATCTTCCGAATAAACTCTTAATGACCTAGTAATATTTTACATCAATAGCAGTCAATATTAATCCTCATCTTAATTCAGTCTCATCCGTCCCTAGCGGGCGGAATAGATATGACAGCTTGTTACACAAAGGAAAAGGGCTGGGTTTGAGTGAAAGAGCGGGAAGACTGAGGGACACAGGGAGAAGCTGTGCTATCGTAAATACAGTATCTGATGCATTCTAAATTACCGCCCATTTGGAAAAGGAAAATGCAATAAATATTTACTCTGAGCTGCGCTTCGGTAGGTTGGTGGTAGATGGAAGGCCGTGTTGCCAAACCGAGTCCTTTGAAGAATGTCTCTGGTTGTCAATTGGATACGTTGTAGTAACGTCGTTGGGTGATAGACAGATTACGTCATTGGGTGATAGACAGGATACTCTGTCTGTTTTTCCTAACTCTCTGCCTCTGCTGTTGCTAACTCAACGGCTAGGAGGTATCACTTCTGTAGTGAAAAAGAGTTCAAAGTTCATACCATTCGCAACCAAAGCGCACGCTGCTGTTGGATTCGTTCTGTAATTATTATCTGAACCATTCTGACATATAAATCTAGTGTCAAAATTTTGAAAATCTGAAAATCTGATTTCCCCCCAGCTAATCATTGTATGCAGCCAGTGCCACAAAACCAAGTGGTAGTGGAAATGTCGATATCCACGTTTATAACCACATGTTTGCTACAGTTATTGTTATTTATGGTGGTAATCATTATTTTTGGAGTTCATTTTATAAGGGTGGAGGGTGTGGATATTATTTTACAGTACAAGGGGAGGGTCATGTGAACATGTTTTTACACTGGGGGGTGTTTTAAAAAGAAGTTGTATTTACTGGAATTATCCACAGACAGTTGGAGAGCTGAGGCTAGGTTTACTTACTGGAATACACACTAAGACCTTTGACCTTTTTGGTCTAAGCTGTTGCAAAATAAACTGTACTAGCTACGAGTGGTTTTTCAAAGTATAAATCAATTTTCATAAAATAAAGCTGATAGATAATTCTCAGTCACAGGCTCGGATTTAAAAAAACGTGTATATATATATATATATATATATTTGCAGAAGTATGGCAAGTTTTTGGACATTTTGTGAGTGTGTGTTTGTTTCTCATTGTAGGTCATTGATCTTCTTTTATTTGACTTTAGGTTAAACAGTGACGGCAAGCTTTTAGTCATACCTTCCCCCTTGTCCTTCCCACCTTCTCCATATAAACATTCACCCTTCTGCAGATTGTTTTACTTTTTGACCTGTGAGCCACCATGGAGTTGTCTGTTCTCTGGAGTTTGTCTGTAGCACTGCTGATATGTCCTCTTTATATGGGTGAGTGTCTTGACATGGCTTTTATATTCAAACTGCTGCTGTTGGCTTTTCTTACCTTTTAGAAACATTTGTCCCATATGCTCCTGTATTCTGGATAGTATAACAATGGATGGAAAATAAATGTATGTACTCAACATAAATATAGCCAGGAAGGATTTGTTTTTAACCACGTGTGTTGTTTTTGATAGGATTCACTGTCTGTACTTTTTGACTGGGTGTTCATCAAAGTGAGACTTTATGTTTGGGGTGATTATATTAATATTGTTGAATATCATAATATTCAACATAAATTATAATTAGGGTCTTAAATTTCACTCGTGTACCTACACACACATGTTCAGCTTTGACTCCATCCATTAGGGTTCTGTATACTATTAAGAATTCTGGGTTGGTAAAACTCGGATGTGTTCTGGTATTCTAGCCAGAATCCCAACATGGCCCAGGCCAGTCATACAGGCATGCACGTGTAAAATAAATGGACATTTTCCCACACTGACCCCACAGGTGTAGGTGTTCTGTGTGAAGTCACCTGTAATGAGGAGAGAATGGGCATGGAAGGAGGTAGTTACACTCTCACTAAGAAGCTTGAGTATGGCAGCATTATGATATACCATTGTCCAGAAGGGTACTATCCACATCCTGCTTTAACTCGCTCGTGCCTGAAAAGCGGAACTTGGAAGCCACCACCAAAAAGAAGACCTCCTCAGCAGTGCAAAAGTAAGTGACGATGCCTGATATCTTCCACGAAGACAGTATTTGAAATAAGAGAAATGCTACTGAAACAGGACCATCCATTTTGTTTTCTTCTTCTTTAGTGATCGAATGCCCCAACCCCTTGGTTTTAGAAAGTGGTTCTGTCTTGCCTGTACAATCGCAATATTTTGTCAACAATAAGACCACGTATGAGTGTTATTCGGGATACTCACTGCGCGGCTCAGCCTCCCGTGTGTGCCAAGTCAATGGGAAGTGGAGTGGGGGCACACCCATATGCAGCCGTGACTGTGAGTAGAAAACTGTCAACTGTCTCTCCGTTTATCTCCTCAGGACCCTCTGGTCGGAATGACACATTATAAATGGCGTTCAGTGCCACAGCCTACACAATAACTACCTATGCAACATGCTATACTCTTCCTGCCTCCCTGACACCCTCCCTCTCCATTTGTCTCTGACTTTCTCCCACCGTTCTCTTACAGCAGGAAGTGAAGATCGCTGTGCTGACCCTGGGATTCCAGCAGGTGCTAGGAGGTCTGGTTCCAGTTTTGGCATTGACGACATATTGTCTTACCGCTGTGACGACAGCTTACATTTGTTGGGGTCAAAGACACGTGTATGTCAAGAGAGTGGCCAATGGACTGGGACTGAGCCTCAATGTTACTGTAAGGCCCAGAAAGACACCCAAAACAATAACAGTTTTCCAAGCAACACAACGCAGTCACGACTAGTCCATTGCTCAAAGATGCCAAAAGATTGTCATGTACAGTCCACTGTGAAAAATAGAGATTTATCCTGTGGTTGTCTGATTCTTTTGTTCTTGTTGCAGACAAACACACGTATGACACTGCACTGGAGGTCACGGAGGCCTTCGGCAGTGCTATCAGAGAGAGCCTTCAGATGGCAGCGCCCGTTGGTAGGTCTTCATAGCACCTAATATATCATCAATTGTTTATTTGTTGAAGTCTTTATTCCATTTTCATTCACCATAACTTTATCGGTATACAGTGCATTCAGAAAGTATTCAGACCCCTTGACGTTTTCCACATTTTGTCACGTTACAGCCTTATTCTAAAATAGATTAAATTGTTTTTCCTCGTTAATCTACACCCAATACACCATAATGACAGAGAAAAACAGTTTATACATTTTTTTCAAATATATTACAGGTAAAAAACTGAAATATCACATCATTATTCAAACCATTTACTCAGTACTTTGTTGAAGCACCTTTGGCAGCGATTACAGCCTTGAGTCTTCTTGGGTATTACACTACAAGCTTGGCACACCTGTATTTGGGGAGTTTCACCCATTCTTCTCTGCAGATCTTCTCAAGCTCTGTGAGGTTGGATGTGGAGCGTCTCTGCACAGCTATTTTCAGGGCTCTCCAGAGATGTTAGATCAGGTTCAAGTCCGGGCTCTGGCTGTGCCACTCAAGGATATTCAGAGACTTGTCCCGAAGCCACTTCTGCATTCTCTTGGCTGTGTGCTTAGGGTCATTGTCCTGTTGGAAGGTGAACCTTCGCCCCAGTTTAAGTTCCTGAGCACTCTGGATCATGTGTTTTTTTTTATCAAGGATCACTCTGTACTTTGCTCCGTTCATCTTTCCCTCGATCTTAACTAGTCTCCCAGTCCCTGCCACTGAAAAACATCCCCACAGCATGATGCTGCCACACCATGCTTCATCGTGACAGTTGGCATTCAGGCCAAAGAGTTCAATCTTGGTTTCATCAGACCAGAGATTCTTGTTTCTCATGGTCTTAGAGTCTTTGGGTGCCTTTTGGCCAATTCCAAGCGGGCTGTGCCTTTTACTGAGGAGTGGCTTCCGTCTGGCCACTCTATCATAAAGGCCTGATTGGTGAAGTGCTGCAGAGATGGTTGTCCTTCTGGAAGGTTCTCCCATCTCCACAGAGCTCTGTCAGAGTGACCATCAGGTTCTTGGTCACCTCCCTGATCAAGGCTCTTCTCCCCCGATTGCTCAGTTTGGGCGGGCGGCCAGCTCTAGGGAGAGTCTTGGTGGTTCCAAACTTCTTCCATTTAAGAAAGCCACCGTGTTCTTGGGGACCTTCAATGCTGCAGACATTTTTTGGTACCCTTCCCCAGATCTGTGCCTCAGCACAATCCTGTCTCAGAGCTCTTCGGACAATTCCTGTCGACCTCATGGCTTGGTTTTTGCTCTGACATGCACGGTCAACTGTGGCACCTGATATAGACAGGTGTGTGCCTTTCCAAATCATGTCCAGTCAATAGAATTTACCACAGGTGGGCTCCAATCAAGTTGTAAAAACATCTCAAGGATGATTAACGGAAACAGGATGCACCGGAGCTCAATTTCGAGTCTCATAGCAAAGGGTCTGAAGTCGGAAGTTTACATACACTTAGGTTGGAGTCATTAAAACTTGTTTTTCAACCACTCCACAAATTTCTTGTTAACAAACTATAGTTTTGGCAAGTTGGTTAGGACATCTACTTTGTGCATGACACAAGTCATTTTTCCAATAATTGTTTACAGACAGATTATTTCACTTATAATTCACTGCATCACAATTCCAGTGGGTCAGAAGTTTACATACACTGCCTTTTAAAAAGCTTGGAAAATTCCAGAAGATTACGTCATGGCTTCAGAAGCTTCTGATAGCATAAATGACATAACTTTAGTCAATTGGAGGTGTACTTGTGGATGCATTTCAAGGTGTACCTTCAAACTCAGTGCCTCTTTGCTTGACATCATGGGAAAATCTAAAGAAATCAGCCAAGACCTCAGAAACTAAATTGTAGACCTCCGCAAGTCTGGTTCATCCTTGGGAACAATTTCCAAACGCCCGAAGGTACCACGTTCATCTGTACAAACAATAGTATGCAAGTATAAACACCATGAGACCACGCAGCCATCATACCGCTCAGGAAGGAGATGCGTTCTGTCTCCTAGAGATGAAAGTACTTTGGTGCGAAAAGTGCAAATCAATCACAGAACAACAGCAAAGGACCTTGTGAAGATGCTGGAGGAAACGGGTACAAAAGTATCCATATCCACAGTAAAATGAGTCCTATATCAACATAACCTGATAGGCCGCTTAGCAAGGAAGAAGCCACTGCTCCAAAACAGCCATTAAAAAATCCAGACTACGGTTAGCAATTGCACATGGGGACAAAGATTGTACCTTTTGGAGAAATGTCCTCTGGTCTGATGTAACAAAAATAGAACTGTTTGGCCATAATGGCCATCGTTATGTTTGGAGGAAAAGTGGGAGGCTTGCAAGCCGAAGAACACCACCCCAACCGTGAAGCACGGGGGTGGCAGCATCATTTTGTGGGTGTGCTTTGCTGCAGGAGGGACTGGTGCACTTCACAAAATGATGGAATCATGAGGTAGGAAAATTATGTGGATATATTGAAGCAACATCTCAAGACATCAGTCAGGACGTTAAAGCTTGGTCACAAATGGGTCTTCCAAATGGACACAGGCCCCAAGCATACTTCCAAAGTTGTGGCAAAATGGCTTAAGGACAACAAAATCAAGGTATTGGAGTGGCCATCACAAAGCCCGGAACTACAAACCTGACTTCGTTACACCAGCTCTGTCAGGGGGAATGGGCCAAAATTCCCCCAACTTATTGTGGGAAGGTTGTGGAAGGCTACCCAAGTTAAACAATTTAAAGGCACTGCTACCAGATACACTCAATTAGTATGTAAAATTCTGACCCACTGGCAATGTGATGAAAGAAATAAAAGCTGAAATAAATCACTCTACTATTATTCTGACATTTCACATTCTTAAAATAAAGGTGGTGACCCTAACTGACCTAAGATAGGGAATTTTTACTGACTTCAACTGTAAATAAGGTATTTCTGTTTTTTATTTTTAATACATTTGCAACCATTTCTAAAAACCTGTTTTTGCTTTGTTATTATGTGTGTAGATTGATGAGGAACTGTTTTTATTTAATCCATTTTAGAATAAGGCTGTAACGTAACAAAATGTGGAAAAAATGAAGGGGTCTGAATACTTTCCGAATGCACTGTATTTGCTAAACCTTTCACATATCCTCAAATATCCTCCTTTTCCACCTGTGATTGTCAAAGTAATATATCCTGCTGGTGCCTTTCAGATGACACAGATCAGGAAGGAAAGAAGATCACAATAGATAAAGGTGGAAAGCTTAACATGTACATTGCTATGGACATATCTGACAGCATTGCGGAGACAGACTTTAACAGTGCAAGAAATGCTGTCAAGAAACTTATCACAAAGGTGTGTCACGAGTCACTCACAAAGTATGTTATGTAGCTGATAGAAATGTCTGACAATATGGAATCAGTTATTGGTTTACCACAGTGTTCCTCTCACATTCTTTGACAGATCATTAAACATTATCCTGTTTTGTGTCTTCACCTTTCACAGGTTAGCTCCTTTTCAGTCAGCCCAAATTACGAAATAATTTTCTTCGCCTCTGACGTATTAGAGGTTGTCAACATAATAGATTTTTCTGGAGATAAAAGAAAACCACTTGAGAAAGTCTTGGATGACTTGGACAACTTTAAATATGATGGTGAGCAAAACATTTACCATATACTGTATGTACTTACATCATCATTGCCCAAACAATACACTTATCCAGTGGCTAGGTCAAATGTAATGTGACAAACAGTGTGTTTATGTGTGTGCGCATATACTTTTTCACAGCTAGAGATAATGTTGGGACCAATCTCAACCTTGCATTTAAAACCATCCTGGAACGCATGGCTATCCAAAAACAACGAAATGAAATGCTATTCATGGAGATCCACCATGTCCTCATCTTCTTCACAGATGGTACTGTATTGCTATTATTCATGTATATTTGTATGGAAAGTATTTGAATGTATTGCAATTCGTAGCTTCTTTTTTTTTTAAAGCTTTTGTTCACCTTTGGTCAGCTCAGTAATAATCCCTTGAATCTCTTTACTTGCAGGTGCTTACAACATGGGGGGTAGCCCTGAAAACACAATGGCCAAAATTAGGGAATCGGTGTACATGAATAACAAGACAAAACGGGAAAAATATCTTGGTGAGGTCAAAACTTTTTGTGTGGTCATAACATTTAACAACAACCTGACATTCTACTCTCAACTATTCTCCTCCTTTTGAAGGCCCTCAGATCAATTTACTCCAAAAATATTTTAGGAACTGTCACGATCGTTGGAATAAATGGACGAAGGCGCAGCGTGCGCAGAGTTCCACTTGTTTTAATAAATGAAACTCACCAAAAACAATACCGAACAAACAAAACGTGAAGTAAATGCAGTGTTGACAGGCACTACACAAAAACAAGATCCCACAAACAACAGGTGGAAAAGGCTGCCTAAATATGATCCCCAATCAGAGACAACGATAAACAGCTGCCTCTGATTGGGAACCATACCAGGCCAACAAAGAAATAGAAAACATAGATTGCCCACCCTAGTCACACCCTGACCTAACCAAATAGAGAATTAAAAGGATCTCTAAGGTCAGGGTGTGACAGGAACTGTCAGGATCTTAACTTACTGTTCCGAGTTAAAAATAGTAGAATACACAAGGTGGAATTTGTTTGTGCATCAGCAGTTTCTCTTGTTATGTCAGTCACTGATAGTCAATTAGCCCACCCCCAATAAAGTTGCCCATCCCTGGTGGCTTTCTAGCTATAGACTGAGCAAGGCCAAACACACACACACACACCAGTTTGCTCAGGAATAAATCAACCATTTCTGAACAATGATTTGTGGCACTCAGCACTCAGTACAATATTCAAATTCAAGCCAGCTATTGTCTCAAGTAGGTTACCGTTCTTGATTCATCTCATGCCTAATGTTTTTGCCACTTCCTCTTGTTTTTTTTTTAGATGTTTATGTTTTTGGTGTCGGAAGTGACATTTTTGATGAAGATATCATGCCACTAGTGACAAAAAGGAACGGCGAGAGGCATTATTTTAAACTAAAGAATGTTATTGATTTGGAAAAAACCTTTGATGATATAATTGGTAAGAGTCCTAAATTAAACAACAATATAGAAGAATGTGTAGATTTCTATGCGTCTCTGCATGGATATTATTCTGTATTTTAGTGTCTTTGTATCAGTGTGTTGAGTCACCTCTCTCCTCCACATAGATGAAAGCCAGGTTGTGGGTGTTTGTGGACTCCATAAAAACTATGATGACAATACCCCAAACACCATACGTCAAAGATACCCCTGGATGGCACGGATTGACAACACAGTAACAACACAGTGCCTGATTTTCACCCTTGATTATTTCATCAATGACCCAGTGGCCTTTCTGTGGCCTTCATGTTCAGATTTGATTTAGTGTGCACTGTCATTACCAATACATGACAGATATACTAACTTATAATTGATTCGATTTCATTTAAATGATAATATTTAAGTTAGAATTTGATTTGATCACTAACAGTATACAGTAGACCTCGCCTGTCATTTAAGTCCTGAATTCAATCATCACTCGTAGTGTGCTTCTGCAAAGCAATGTTTCAGGTTATTTGTGCTATGGGAGTGACAAATGGCTGACACACACCTCCCATACTCTATCTCATCCCAGTGCACAAAAAAATGAAATCCTGTTGACATTTAAATTAGATATTGATGCAAATGCTTGCCTGTTGTCATTTACTGTATGTATGTTCAACCTCTCTCTCCTGATACCATAGCACGAGGAAGGAAAAGCTAGTAAATGCATGGGGTCTCTGGTCACTCGCCGCTTCATCTTGACCGCTGCTCACTGCTTCAAGTTCGATGACAAGGCAGACAATATCCGTATTGCAATGGGGGAAAATCAAGGTATAACCAGCCCCCCTCAAAAACATTTGCACTTACACCTAAACAATTTTTTGTTGAATAATCTTGTTTTTTTTAAGTGATTATCATCATTACTAGGAAATATGTCCGGATGCCACATTTACTTGAACAAGTAACCTGGTGATATTGTAAGTTGTAAGCAACATGTTTGTTGAATTACACTCTAGTTCTGCCTCTTAACAGTTATAAAGGGAGCATCACGTATAATATTACATCCTGATTATAATATCAACGGTAAAAAGAATGACGGGATAAACGAGTTCTATGATTACGACGTAGCTCTCATCAAACTGAAGAATGATGTAGATGTCTCTATCCACATAAGGTAAGACTTCTGATATTATTCTGAAGGTAACCAGATTGAATATGATGACACAGCCCTTCAGATCTGAATCTAAATCATCTCTGTAGTAACGTGTGAAGCACACGTTGTTTCCTTTACGCATTCTTGCTTTACTGTGTTCCTCAGACCAATTTGCATCCCTTGCACAAAGGAAACAAGTGGCGCTTTAAGACTGGTAGGAGAGGCTATCACCTGCAAGCAACAAGGTACAGTTACAGCACACACAGCCTATCCACCAAGATACAAGGTTCATCTAGGCACTGTATGTTGCCTTGCCTCATATATTGTTATCCTTGCAGAACAGCTATTGTTCAAAAATCCATTAGAAGAAGTCAGTTTCATTTCATATGATAAAAAGGAACAAATGGATCAACGTAGCGATGCCAGACTAAAGCTTCAGGATCAGGTGAGTGCTTGTATGATGTCTGACCACACACACACACACCAATGGATGATGCCCATATGTGCGCCTCTCATATATTTTTCTCTTTAGTTGAGGGACAATTGTATCGAAATGGCTGTTACTGAGGTAGAAGGCATAACACCACTTAATCTAAAGGATATTGTGACTGATAACTTCCTGTGCACGGGTGGGAAACAACCTACTAGAGATAATGTTGCCTGCAAAGGTATGTTAACAGTTCATGGAACATTAGATGAGGAACTCACTGTTTGTTTATATCTGTTCTCAATGTAATGCAAACCTTGTGATTTGAATTAGTATTATTGTAATAGAAGTATTGTAACTTGTTAAAGATGAAAAGGGTTCTCTATTACTTTGTCTTACCTTTTCATTTGTTTGCATGTGTGTACTTGTGTGTGTGCGTGTGCGTGTGTGCAGGTGACTCCGGTGGAGCTGTGTTTAAGGACTATGATGAACACCGCACCATCCAGGTGAGACATTCTGGCCATATCTACAGTACATACAGCAGAGAAACAGGCTCTAGCAAAGTGGCAACTTTCTATCTACTTTCCACATACTTTTTGTGCTTTTCTTTTTTCTACAATGATTATTCCATATTTATTTCTGTAAAATGTATTTGCAAACCTCTGGGGTCTTCGTAATCGACAGGTGATTAGTACTGTACTGACACCTCTTCCATTGTTCATAGGTTGGCGTGATCAGCTGGGGAACCAAGAACCTGTGCCCTGGTGGTAACAGTGATGTCAAACAGGAGTCTAGTGAAAAGTCCAGAGATTTCCACATCAACCTCTTTAAAGTTGTGCCGTTTCTAAAGAAGTATTTGGGGAATGATACAGAAGATTATCAACCTCTTGAGTTTTTAGAGAATTGAAGAGTTTCATTCCAAAACACTCTATTTTCAGAAATGTTGGTTAAGTATCTTTTCTGTTTAAAGAACTTATACAAGAGATTGGTGTGTTTTTTCACCCTAATTATGGCATCGTTATTCAATGACAGGTATTTGTTTCAAATCGATCACTTGATGGTTTCATTTCAGAGAAACAAATGTTTTTTTGGCAAAACTTTTTTTTTACACAGTCAAATGTAAACACAAGAACTGTACAAATGAAACATTTGTAACATCAATATAAAAATGAAAAAAATATTCAAGACAGTAATATGAGATCTATATGTAAAACATTTACATTTGACATTTAGTGGATGCTCATATCCATAGTGACTCAGTCATCTTAAGATAGCTAGGTGAGACAACCACATAGCATAGTCAAATTGAGTAAACAAACATTCCATTCCAACTAAACAATGGATATATACTGTAGCTTTTTGCAAAACACCACATTTAATACATATCTACAATCTATTAATAAAAAAAATCTGATAACAGTAATATTTTACACACACACACACGAAAGTACCCATAAGCAATAATTTCTAGTGAAAAAAACACAAATGTGAAAAATGTGTATACAACGTTTAAGAAATAGAGACCGTGATGAAGATGTCTTAACAAAAGTTGATTTACAATCATGTATCTACTGCAATGAACAGACACGTCTTACAAAAATAGGTTGTTGAATCGAACTCTAGTTATCAATGAAAGTGTTCTTAACTAATGATAATTAATAAACTCATTACCTCACCTTCAAGCATTTCCTTTCTGTAGTCCATCCATGTATAATGCCTGGTTTTAAAGCCTCTTGGTCTTTTCTCATTTGAAAAAAAGTCCGTCCTCCACCCTCTCTCTCTCTCGCTCTTCTGTCCTCTCTCCTCCATGACCCAGAAACCAATCAGTGTTTGAGTAGTATGAGGCCTTTTCTCGTTTGGGAAAAGTCCTTCCTCTCTCCTCCATGACCCAGAAACCGATCAGTGTTGAATGGTCGAGGAGTGTGTCAATTCGTTATTAATATTGAGTTACCTGACCTTTTGTCGTCAGAACAGCCTCAATTCATCGGGACATGGACTCGACAAGGTGTCGAAGGCGTTCCACAGGGTTGTTGACTCCAATTGCTTCCCACACTTGTGTCAAATTGGCTGACTGTTGTTGAGCGTGAAAACCCAGCAGTGTTTCAGTTCTTGACACTCTCAAACCAAGGCACTTAAATATTTTGTCTTCCCATTCACCCTCTGAATGCACACATAGACAATCCATGTCTCCTCCACTTCATCTGTACTGATTGAAGTGGAGGTAGGGGATCATAGCTTTCACCTGGTCAGTTTGTCATGGAAAGAGCAGGTGTTCCTAACGTGTTTTGTACACTCAGTGTATACGATCAAAGACCGAGACGTCACAGTGGCCATTTAATAAGCGGAACTATTTATTGAGGAATTGGCTATTGATGATATCTGCGTTTTCTGTGAAAAAGAAGGTGAGAATCTGTCTCACTTGTTCTTTGAATGTAAATTTGTGTCCGAATTTTGGGAAAACCTTGCAAAGTACTTATTTATCATCATGAACACTGCCTATAATTTTAACATAAAATATATATGTTACTATTGCGATGATAACAAAACCACTGAAATGATTGGTAATTTTTTAATGTTGCCAAGTACTTTATACACAAACAAAAATTCCAAAATTCTATACCAAAATTACCAATTTTTCTGATTTAATTTAATTATCTTATTAAAACACTCACCATAGTGAATAACAAAAAGAATAACATCTTCATGAATCATTATAATAAGATATTTTCAGAGTGAATATAATTGCAATTAAATTGTTTCTTTTTTGTATTTTATTTATATTTGTTGTATGTTTGAGCATTGTTAATACCTGTGTTTGGTTTGTTAGACATGTTTGATGTAGCAATGTAAGTTGATTTTTGTATTTTGAATAATAAAAAATACATTTTAAATTACATTTTTTAAAAACTGTTTATTGAGGAATCTTTTCTCTGTTGCTCCTTCCTTGCTGCCATAGAAACGGGAAAGCCGATCTGATTAATGCTAACGTAAACAAACAGGCGAGCTAACGTTAACCAGCTAGCTACCTCAGTGGCACAAAAAAATTGCATCACAGGATATCCTTGCAATATTAATTGAGGAATATCATATTGGACATGTCTTCTGTCTCACAGATGAAAGAAAAGTAAGTTACATTAGCTAGCTACAGGAACGCAAACCTTTCAGCTGACGTTACGTTAACTAGCTACGTCTAGCAATCAAGCAAGCCAGCTAGCAAACGTTAGCAGGATATCAAGCAGGCCAACTTTGCTATCTCTAACGTTAGCTAGCTAATCGCATTAGCTAAAAAAACTGGTCGAATCAATGTTTCCACATAATTTCAACCTCAAAACATCTATGTAATGACGTTGAATCAACGTAGAAAACTGATTCAATTTGCAAAAAGTCAAACATTTAAGGGAATTTCGTCTTTTCACCCAACTTTGACCTAAATCCTATGATATAACGTTAGTGACCTGTTTTGTCGAATTCACATTCAACGAAATGTAAGTCAACACTAAGTTAGCCGTTGAAATTACGTCTGTGCCCAGTGGGTAAGTTAACTAACGTTATTTGACTGATTTTCTACATACGCCCAGCAACACTAACGTTAGCTAGGCTAAATTCTGGAGTAAAAATTGTTGCCTTGCTTCAAACCAAATAACTTTACTCTGTCTCTTAACAGCTCTGAGACCAGTAAATGGTTAGATGCACACTACGATCCAGTGGCCAATCTCTATACTTTTTCATCTTGCATTGGTAAGATTTCACCTTAGCTACCACCAATTTCTCATTTCTGTCACTAGTCTTGTTAAATATACATTTGCTCAAGTTTTGTGCATATATATTTATTAACAAATTGGCTATTTCCTCAGACAATGAATTTACCCGGGCCTATGTATTTATTTTACAGCTCTTGCAGACCTGCATGGGGATGGTGAGAATAAGGTAAGAATAATGTTGCTACAGTTGCTATCAGCGATTTCTTAATCTGCCACTAATCCTTTTTCTCATAGGAAGAAGCTCTTTATGCATGTTTTTTGGTTGACTCCTTTTGTTCTGTGGGTGCGTGTACGTGTGGTGTTTGATTAGTATGCCTTTGATTTCTGTGTACAAGATGAACATTCTCCTCCTTTCTGTTCTAGTTGGTGGTGGGGGACCTGGGAACTGGTTCATGCAACATGAAGCTGAAGGTGTACCGTGGAACTGGCCTGATGAGTGAGAACACGTTGCTCGATCTGCCCACTGGCTTGGTTTCTTTCCTCATGGACCAGCATGAGCCACGCACGCCTGCCATCGCTGTGGCTTCCGGCCCCTTCATCTATGTCTATAAAAACCTGCGGCCCTATTTCAAGTTCACTCTCCCTCCGTTAGAGGTCAATGCCCTGGAACAGGACGTCTGGAACCAGGCAAGGGAGGTGAGTGGAGCTGCAAAGATTTCAGCAAATAAAAAACAAAAAATATATATAATTTCCCTCTATACTGTTAGAGCAACAACTTTTGAGATGTTTTAAATTTTTGACTTGCTGTACTTTTTTTATCTGAATTGGCGGGTTTTATGCACCAGCCAAGCTTCTGGGAGAGCACCATGATTCTCTTCTGATTGGCCTGCTGTACTAACCCTTCTCTTTTCACAAGGACATGATTGACCCATTGAGCTTGAAGGAAATGTTGGAGGGCATCCGGTACGTTCCTGCTAATAGCATGCGTCGAGTTATGTTCCCAATTGACTGTTGATTTTATTTAATTGCCTATGCTTGATTTTCTGACCATCTTACAAAGATATATATGAAACCATTCAAAAGACTGTACCATGATCAAAACTGGTTACTCTGACAAAATGGCATTATGATCATGGATTATGATCAGAGTCATGGTAATAATTAGTGCTACTCTCCTGCCTTCACCTAGAGACAAAGCTGATGTTCCACTCTCCGTCAGATCTTTGAGGTAACAACTCAGTTATATAAGTAACTGCGGCTGTTTGTGTGAGTGAAGTGTCATCACCAATGATCCCTTCTATTTGTCAAGGTTCCTCATGTTGGACCCACAAGACATGGAGGCTTTTGTGAACCTTCATAAGGCGCAGCCAATACGAAGACAGGTAGCCTTCCTCACAGCAGTGATTGACTTGAGCAATGTGACACACACACACACACACACACACACACACAGTCAACTGTTTGTATGTGCTCTTAGACTGTTATTACATGCATCGGCACCCTGAAGAAGAACATGGCTGATGAGGATGCAGTCAGCTGTCTGGTTATTGGCACTGAGAGTAAAGATGTCTATATCCTGGACCCTGAGGCCTTCACCATCCTCTCGAAGGTCTGTTCAATACATAAAGAGTCATTTACAATGACAGCTCAATCATTGGTTCGATGTGATCTGGGAGGAAGAGCATGACAGTGGCTAGTGTAAGAGGGGCTTTTGCTTCAATTCCATACGGAGATTTGAATGAGACTTAACTTTTTTGTCGTTGAATTATCCAGATCCAGTCATGTTGTTGAATTCATATGGTTTACTCTCCCATTCCCTCTGTTGACATCCATATTCTTGTTGCCACAGATGTCCGTCCCCAGTGCTCCCACTCAAATGGATGTGACTGGTCAGTTTGATGTGGAGTTCCGGATCACTGTGGCCTGTCGCAATGGGAATATCTACATCCTCCGCAGGTATGGCAACCACTAACCAAAATATACCTTTGTCTCTATCCTTTACAGACAGACTGTACAGTATGTTGCCTGTAAAAATAAATCTGGCAATGTTTTTTTAGAACCCAATTAATACAGTCCCATTTGACCACATTCTTGCTGGGATAAGCCTTTTATATATCCTGTGCACATGCCAGCAAGTTTAGGAGTGGGAGCATAGCTGCGAGAAGTAAGGGTGCTGCAGCACCCCCTGAAAAGTCTAGAGAATATAATAATATATACAATACATTTTTTTGAAATCTTCACAAAAGTAGTGCACTGGGCCTTTACTAGTCCAATATTAGTGGAAGGATATAGCTGTCTGTAGCACGGGTCAGTTCTTATTTTTCCCTACACTTTGAGTATCTTCATTATGATACCAATAGAAAATAATAGCAATATATATTTTCAAAACATGTGAGTCTCGTGTTCATATTTCACAACCTCCGCAGGTTTTTGGAGTTGCTTATATGTAATCGAGCAAAATAACAGACATTGTTGCATGCTAAATGTTTCTGATCGATGATAGATGACCCAACTAATAGATGAGCTACCACCTCTACTTATTTGTCCAGCCAGAGAATTAACCAAATATACACACAGATTGATTAAGACAAGTCACAGGCTTTTTGGTTGGGAGTAGGCTTAGGGTACTAAGTGACGACAAGTGAAAAGCTAAATAATCCCCTTGTTAATTAAACTACATACAGTAACATGCTGGCAAAATGTTCTGCTCAGTGTTATTAAATGGGCCAACTAGACCAGAGGATCATGAGCAGCACTCACCTCAACTTAGCTAACATTTCAACAGTCTAATTGTAGCCTAATATCCAAACAGAGATTTAGTGAAAAGAAAAATGTGACAAATATTTATCAAGAGTCCCCACACTTGTCTCAAAACAGTGCTAAAATTGTTTGAACACGCGTTGGGTTTGCCTACTTTATTCCAATATTTTCGTCATTCAGTTATATTTATTCCCACACTAATTCTTTCTGGATCCATCCAGTAGTGGTTAGAAAACAGTGCATGTGGTGGGCAGACAAAGTTTACAACTGCCAGGATAGTGGTAACGGGCGCTGCCTAGCAACCATCAAGAGCGTAATGCATGCCAATTCCACCTCAGCATTACTAAGTTGTAGGCAGAACTTTACCTCAATCATGACTAGGTCGGTTTGCGGAAATAAAAGTTTTGGCTTTGATACCGACAACATTTTTGAGATATAAAGAAAAGGTGGATTGAAAGTTGTATATGTTTTGAGGATGAAATCACACATTGGCCTGTCATAGGGATGACCCTCCCCCAAAACTTGAAGTTTAAACGTATTACATCTGGCCTGAGTGTATTATTGCCAGCCAATGTTTCTTTTCAGAGGATTCAGAGGAAATCGCTGGAAATCATTTTGTTGTGCTCTGTGTTTGCAGGGACTCTCCCAAGCCCAAGTACTGTATTGAGCTGTCTTCTCACCCTGTGGGGCTGGTGAGGATGGGGAAGAGTGTGGTGGTGGGATGTGCCCAGGAGACCCTGCAGGGCTTCACACAGAAGGTAGGTAGCACCCTCTCTCAGCCTACACTCAGTCAATTCAGTAGAAACTGCAGCTGTGTGACGTGATAGTTGGAAGAGGCCTGTGTGTGTGTCTTGTCCTATCCTCTGTGTCCAGGGGAAGAAGCTGTGGACGGCTTGCCTGCCAGCCCCTGTCACTACCATGGGCGTAATGGACCTCCCCACCAGGGGCTTCCAGGCTGTGTTAGTGGGCCTGGCTAACTGTGAGGTCCACCTCTACAGAGACAAAAACCTCATCAGCACCATCAAGACTCCGGTAAGACACCATGGCTAGACAGGCCAATAGGTTACCAATAGGTTAGTAGCTACTTGATTCTGATGAAACACTCTTTTAGAAACAAATTCCCATGCTTATTTCCTGCTTGGTTTAGTTTTATCTGGACTTGGCACACAAAAGAGATGTAGGAATGTTTTTGGAAAGATGAGTTAGGTTTGCTAGGTTTGTACCCCACTGCCATGATTAGTTGTGACTGTCAGTCCTCTCTGTTCCAGGATGTAGTGACCAGCATTTGTTTTGGGAAATATGGACGAGAAGATGGAACCCTTATAATGACCACCAAAGGTACAGATCACCTGTTCATTTAGGATAGAATCTTGGGATTGGAAGTATTGTTTAAAAGAGAGTCCTCTAGTCTAGGATGCTCAGTACAATGGACAGATGTTGAAATGAAGTTCCCTGCCTGATTTCAGCGTGTGTCCCTGTGTTTTGTAGGAGGTGGTCTGATAGTAAAGATCCTGAAGAGGACAGCTGTGTTTGATGACAGGGACTCTGCCCCAGGTCCCCCTCTGGCACAAAGCATCCGCCTCAATATCCCCAAGAAGACCAAGCTGTACGTGGACCAAACCATGAGGGAACGGGAGAATGCTGTGGGTACGTATGTCCAACCAGAACTGTAGTCTAGCCTGGCCAGTGGCCACCACCTCCAGACTAAACAATGGTTTGCTTGTTTCTCTGCGGTTTTTGGAGAGAGTTTTGGGTTTGTGGGTCAATTTGTGTAATGTTTGGTTTGGGCCGTGTGCTTTCCAGCAATGCACAGGGCCTTCCAGATGGACCTGAGTCGTCTGCGTCTGGCTGCAGCGAGGGCCTACGTTAAAGCCCTGGAGTCCAGCCTTACACCCATGTCCTCCAGCCTGTCTGAGCCTCTCAAGATGAACGCAGTGGTGAGTCTGGTGTCTGAGGGAATGTCAGTGTCTCCAGTAGAATCACAGCCACGGTTTAGCGCACAGTCAGAACTCCTGGTTGGGTCTCTCTCGTCCTGTCTGTGTTTTAGGTGCAGGGCCTGGGCCCGTCCTTCAAGCTAACTCTGAACATCCAGAACACAGCCGCATGCCGTCCTGTCATGCACTTGGCCATCAGCTTTCTGTATGATGAGAGCCTGTATAGTATGAGGACAGCCTTCTTTAAGGTGACCTTTCTTTTTAACCCATCATATATCATCACATGACCAGTGATATTTACTGTACACCTTACTAATGTCGCTGGTATATCTCACTAGTCACCCCCAAAGCCAATTCCTCCTTTGGCTGCCTTTCCTTCCAGTTCTCTGCTGCCAATGACTGGAACGAACTGCAAAAATCACTGAAGCTGGAGACTCATATCTCCCTCACTAGCTTTAAGCACCAGCTGTCAGAGCAGCTCACACATCACTGCACCTGTACATAGCCCATCTGTAAACAGCCCATCTGTCTACCTACCTCATCCCCATACTGTATTTATTTATCTGGCTCTTTTGCACCCCAGTATCTCTACTTGCACATTCATCTTCTGCACATCAATCACTCCAGTGTTAAATTGGTATATTGTAATTACTTCGCTACTGTGGCCTATTTATTGCCTTACCTTATCTTACCTCATTTGCACACACTGTATATAGTCAATAATACAGTAGAAAAAGTCTGTTTGTTTATTCCATGTGTAACTCTGTGTTGTTTTGTGTCGAACTCCTTTGCTTTATCTTGGCCAGGTCGCAGTTGTAAATGAGAACTTGTTCTCAACTAGCCTACCTGGTTAAATAAAGGTGAAATAAATCAAATAAAATGTTATGTTCACTTTGGCTAATTGCCTGAATATTATTGAATGTGTTCACTCTCCACAGATCCCCCTACTGGTTCCTGGGCTCAACTATCCTATTGACACGTTTGTGGAGTGCCTGAGTGATAAAGGAATCTCTGACATCATTAAAGTATGCATTTAATTTCTCTGTTACTCTATTTTTCCATTCGGGAACTTCACTGTGTAGCCATTTCAGTGCCTCCTTGAACATAAAACCAATGTGAAAGTAGAAGGTAAGCTGTTGTTGACACGCGTTGTGTAATTACAGGTGTTTGTGCTGCGAGAGGGCAAGAGTGCACCCCTGCTGACTGCCCATATCAACATGCCCGTCAGTGAGGGACTGGCACTCAACTGAGAGGGAGAGCGAGCGAGCTGCATCTTTAGGCCCTGGGCTGGCCTCTATGCTCTCACCCTGTGCTTCTAGCCCCCTCTAGTGGCAGGGATGACTCGAGGTGACTGGGATGTTAATAGGATCAGCTTGTGTTGGCCCCAGAGGTGGTTAAAAGCCATGTGTAGCATATGTACGGTAGGACAGGAAGTAGGGCTATTTGTCCTTAGAGAGAACTCCATAGACAGAAATGGGTTTATGATTGTATCACAGGATTTAAAATCCAAACGTAAGTGAAATGGTAAACTGTGTGTTGGTGGATAGAGATGTCAGGACAATTATCGTAATTATGAATACAAGTGTATAAAGTCATTATATATATAAATCAGCATTATTTATTGCTCTTTAAAGTTTGTTAAATAATTGCCGGGAAAAAAACAGATGTGCTGCTAATTTTTTAATGTTCAGATTATGACAGATGTTCAGATCATTCATTGCACTTTATTTTCAAAAATGAAAGATAACAAAAATCCATACATTCCTGAGAAGTGCAGCAGTATCCAGAAAGAGTTCGCTTTTCAAACAAATGTATTTAATAAAACCTTTAAATTACTTTTATGTTCACTCCACATTTCAAGGTGCTTTTTGTTATTGAGGTTAGAATCTTTTTTTATTGTCTTCAAACTAAGGCTTTACATTATTGACTTGTGTCAGAATATAAATCCAACAGCTTGTTTCAAAAATAAAAATCACTGATCACTGTTTTTTAAAATATTTTTATAAAATGAAAGTCAAGCACCGGCAACATTCAAAAGCATTTGTGTTCTCCTCTACCTGTTTTAGAACCACAACTAGTCACATTTAAGACAATATTCTATGGCCGTTGGAGTCTGGGTGACGCCACCAACACAAGCAGTAGCAGGCCAAGGCCATCCATCTGTCTAGGCAAACATGGTGAGGGAGATCCACTGAAGGAAAGAGAGCAAAGACTTCAACACCTCATAACACATTTAACAGCTTAAAGTAGTCACACTTCGATGACACCACTAAAACATTGATAAAGGAACTGTTGTGTCTGGGCTCAAAAGCAGTGTTTGATATTAACACTCCACAAGCTGCTCTCCCTGAAAATAAGAAGGCTGTCTTTCTGATGGTGGTGACATACCTGGAAGAAGCTGAAGGAAACCACCCCATCTACATCAGTGTCCATTTCTTTAAAGGTCTCTAGAATGGTGGACAGAGAGCGGTTTGTTCAGTCTACTGGTGTTAGTAGCATTATGACATGTATCACTGCTGTATTCAAGGTGAAGTCCACTCACTGAACATGGTCTCCAGTCGGATGAGACAGTTGACAAAGTTATCAAAGTCCACATTCAGGTCTTCCTTTGCGTAGCGTAGGATGATGAGTTGGAACAAGTGGTTGGTCAACTTGAAGCCTGGCGTAGAGAAAGGGAGAGTGTGTGAATAGCACATCAAACAGCTCTTATGATCTCTCACCTAGACAACTAGTCTTGTCAGCAAAACTATTTGAGGCTTTTTGCCTGCTTACACATAGGGGTAGCTTGTCATGGTAGTACTAGGTAGAGACTTGTCTCCTGTTGGATAAAGTGACCAGAGGCAGAGCTGGTCATGTTATTGTGCACTTAAAAGGCCTCTAGTCAATACATATTGCGGAAGTTCAACTTTACAGTTTGATTGAAAGTTAACGGAAATGTTCTCACGTTAGAGGAGACTGCATTCACAGTAAACACACAGTAAACTCTGCGCTGGTTATATTATTGTGCTTTATACATTTTGTGAGGATGCTACTAGAACAGGAATTAAATGGTACCAGCTGATTCCAGTGCCAGCCGCATTTCATAGGAGCTCATGGTGCCAGATTTATCCAGGTCAAACTTCCTAAACACAGTCTGAAGTGGTGGAGGAGAGGGAGAGAAGAGTGGAGAGAGGTTATTTACAAATGTTGGCAACAGCAAGCATGGTGTGGAAATCATACCCAACAATAGCTTGAAAATCTCAGAGGTCTATTTAGAAGAGTAGGACATGTTTGACTCACCAGGTACCGTTTGATCTTCTCCCACAGCACATGGAACTCTGTCAAGCCCAGCTTCCCAGTGCCGGTGGTCTGTCAAATCAATGTCAAGGACAGACAGAGGAATAAAGAGGAAGCACAGTGATAGTTGACACACATCAGGGCGGGTATAAAGAAGGTGTAGTTAAGGATACATCCATGAGAGTTATCATGCAACGACACGCCTCCTTGCCAAAGCCGTCTGTCTTCAGGTCCTTATCTGTGACATAAAAAGTGACAGTGAACACACCATACAAGTGTTACCTCACATGCCTTTCCCTTTAACCAAAAGAGATGCCAGTATAACAGACTCACGCTTGCTGATGATTCTGTTTAGGATGGTCTGAAGCTTGGAGGCACTGATCTCCATTTCCTGTGAAAATAAAATCAAGTAAGAAAGGACTACAAGTACCATGTATCCCACCAAAAATGTAGTTTTCTCTTACCGCTCCAGCGAGCTGTCTGAAGAGACCCTTGAAGCCTGCATCAATCTGGCTCTCGTCCAGCTCTACCTGCAGCCGATACACACAGACAGTTTAGTTGTCTGTCACCTGTACAACTGTGGTATACTGATTAGTCAATAGATTAATATTGGTTTGAATTAGTTCAAAATCATTTCTCACCTCCTCAGGCAGATCAGCTGTGATGTCATCATCCAATTCCCTGTTAGGAGAGGATCAAGTCTTTAGCCAGTTTCATTGGCTTGAGCTTTTCATATGTCTCTCTCTCCCTCTGTCCTACCCAACCCACCCCACCACCATTCACTCACTGGGAGTCAGCTGGCTTTTCAGAGAACACCCTGAGCACAAAGTCTCCGTCCTTCTGGGGCTCGAAGGTGGAGGGGATGACGATATACTCTCCCTGGGGCAGGCAGAAGCGGGTGCTGACCTCTCTCAGGTTGATGAAGAGCTCTGACCGGGCACTGGAGCCGTGGGTCAGGAAGAAGTCCCTCTTTAGATGCACCCCGGTCCGACCTGTAAACTGTCCAGGAGAGAGGAGGAGAGGAAAGGAACAGCGAAAGAAAGAAGGAAAGAGGATGATAGGAGATAGTACAGAAATGAGAGGACCAATATTTGTGGGTAGAGATTGCTGTTATGGTCTCATGCAGAGATGGACTCCTAGCATTACCAGAATGTGTCATACCTCTTCTGGAACCTAGAAGAGAGAAAGAAAAGTATTTAAGTCACAGCATTCTTACAGATTCTTAACTTCACTGTTACCAAATACAAATAATTACTGAAGTAAATATCTTGCCTCATAGATGGTGAATCCAATGGTCTCCATGTCTTTCCCCTCACGCCGTTGCCGACGACGATCCTTCTGCATCAGCGCCACCAGGAAACTGCAACCTGATTGGCCATCTGTGTCTGGGTGCTGAAGGGCCACTTTGAATTGAGGGTTGAGCCAGAACGTTGCTGTAGAGAAGATGGGAAAACATAAAAACCCTAATCTATTACTCCTTGTACCCCTTCTCTCGCAATTCATTATCCTAATGTACCTGGGTAGTTCCTGCAGCCCCCTGCAGTGCTGCCTCTCCTCCACTCTCCAGGGTAGAGCGTTGAGCTCCACTTCTTCACTTGGCTGGCCTGCAGGGCGTCTGCTGTCAGATTACAGATTTCCAAACGGCTGAACTCACGCAGAAAGTCACGGAATGACATCCTGTGTGGGAGGGTTTATGGGAGAGGCAGAGAGACTGGTTTTGAGAGTACTATTGGCTTAATATTGTGTTAGGATAAAAATATTAAATATTTAAAAACTCTTGACAAACTACTTACCAGAACTCGCCATCTTCGCTACGGTTGTACAGTCTAGCTCTGACCGATGGGTCAACTCCAGCCCACTCTCTTGAACTGAAACCACAAAGAAAGACTGACACATCTCTTAAAATACATGTCACCAGCCCAAGTTGACTCAAGACTGAACTTTTCCTGAACTAACTCTTACCCAATTTTCCTCCACCTCATTCCCCTCTAGTTATCTCACCTCTTATCTCTCCCTCCCCCTCTTCTCTCACTTGTCACTCCAGGCTCCGGTCCACTCCACCTCTCCCCAGGGGTTCCTGATCCGCAGGAGCTTGGTGGGACTTCCTTTAAACTCCACCTAGCCAATAAGAATGAGTTGCTGTCTGTGATATAACTATATGTGTATTGTTAATCAAAACTTTAATTATCCAGGTCATTCTCTCACCTCCTCCACACCTGTCACAGAGTAGGCATGGCCTTTCACCAGCTTCTTGAATGTCATCGCCTCCATCTCGAAAACACCAGAGATCTGAAAGAATTAGAGAATTATTTTTTCTATATCGCACAAAGAAGTTGTTTCTTAAAGAAAAGTGTGTGTGTGTTTGTGTGGTATGTGTGTGTTTATGTAGAAGGCCAGCATCCCGGAGTCGCCTCTTTACTGTTGACGTTGAGACTGGTGTTTTGCAGGTACTGTTTAATGAAGAAGCCAATTGAGGACTTGTGAGGCATCTGTTTCTCAAACTAGACACTCTAATGTACTTGTCCTCTTGCTCAGTTTTGCACCGGGGAATCCCATTCCTCTTTCTATTCTGGTTAGAGCCAGTTTCCTCTGTTCTGTGAAGGGAGTAGTATGCAGCGTTGTACGAGATCTTCAGTTTCTTGGCAATTTCTCACATGGAATAAATAACCTTAATTTCAAAGAACAAGAATAGGCTGACAAGTTTCAGAAGAAAGTTCTTTGTTTCTGGCCATTTTGAGCCTGTAATCGAACCCACAAATGCTGATGCTCCAGATACTCAATAGTCTAAAGAAGGCCAGTTTTATTGCTTCTTTTCTTTAATCAGAACAACAGTTTTCAGCTGTGTTAACATCATTGTTAACATCATTTTCTAATGATCAATTAGCATTTTCTAATGATAAACTTGAATTAGCTAACACAGCGTGCCATTGGAACACAGGAGTGATGGTTGCTGATAATGGGCCTCTGTACGCCTATGTAGACATTCCATAAAAAAATCTGCCGTTTCCAGCTACAATAGTCATTTACAACATTTATACCAATGTCTACACTGTATTTCTGATCAATCTGATATTATTCTAGTGGACAAAAAAAAACTGTTTTTCTTTCAAAAGCAAGGACATTTCTAAGTGACCCCAAACTCTTGAACGGTAGTGTATGTGAATGCGTTTTAACTATACTTGTGGGGATCAGAAGTCCCCACAAGAATAATAAACAAACACATTTGACCATCTGGGGACATTTTGTTAGTCCCCACAAGGTCAAATGCTATTTCTAGGGGGTTAAGGTTAGAATTAGTGTTAGGGTTAGAATTAGTGTTAGGGTTAGAATTAGGGCTAGGGTTAAGGTTAGTTTTTCAGTTTAGGGTTAGGTTTAGGGGTTAGGGAAAATAGGATTTTGAAGGGGACTGAATTGTATGTCCCCACAAGGTTAGTTATACAAGACTGTGCATGCGTGCGTGTGGTGTGTGTTGCTAACATCTATGGAGCATCCCAGCAGGGAACCTCGCTCCACTGCTCTACTGATTATGCTGAACAGGTCTGGATGGGCCTTCTTCAGCTCAAACATCTCTGTCACGCCCCCTGTGAAGTCCTCAAACCCCTCCGATGTACTGCCCCCTGAGAGGGCCTCGTAACAGCCATTGAGCCTGCAACACAGACAGACAGACAGTGGCGTCTCGTAGCAGCCATACAGTTCTGTTATAACAATTTGTTATGTTGTGTCTGTACAGTAAATTGTCTTTCTCTCGCCATCCATTGTCCTTACTTTGCGTAGGCCTTCTCCAGCAGGGCGCTCCAGAACTCAGCCCCCTCTGCTGAGTGGAGAAACAGCAGCTTCCCATCCTTCACTGGCAGCCTGTCATCAATCACCACATCCACCCACTCCCCAAACTGCCAGAACTACACACCAGGTGCACATGGGAAACGAGCAAAACTGCTACAAAATAGTCTTTGGTATACACACCATATAAATGCAGTAATGTACAACTTCTGTGATTTAAGGATGGTTGTGTTTATTATGCTGCATTCATTGCTGGGAGAGGCTCTGCTGCAGACCTTTCTGCATACTGCAGTGCACAGAGTCAGGTTGCCAGGGACAGAGGAGATTGCTTGGCAACAAGACAATTGCAGTTCAACTGACTCCCCAGAGTGTTTGTCCAAAACCAAAGAGGTAAACCCCGCTGTGCTCTTTCAGTTATGAGTGCTTTGCCTCTGGTGCTAAGTGAGTGCCCCAGATCTTTATCCCTTGTCCCTCTCTTTGGGTGGCATGCTAAAGGGGCTAGGCTGGCTGGTGGACTGTGGGACTAGCCTGGTGCTCCCTGTAGGAATCTGGCAGCAGGGTGCTTTAGCAGCCCTTCCCTGCCTTTCTGAGTGACACTGTTTACGTCCACCTATAAATACTGGCAGTAATTATAGCAACATGCATGCAGCCTGTGGGGACAAGACTGACTGGAGGAGTTGGGGGATGTGGGGCAGTGGCACTCCCAACACTGTGCTGGGTAGTGGGGAATTTAGGGTGGAGGGCCAGATCAGTTACAATAGCTAGTATATTGTAAAGGTCTGTGCATTTGGGTGTACAGTCTACTGAAATAAAGGGCATTAAGTCACAGCAGACAAACTGGATATTGAGCTGGAGATGGGTCAAATATTTCAATATGTGGGAAAACAGGAGTAGCTCTGGACAGGACAGATATAGCCGGGTAAAAGTGGTAAGGACTGATAGGAGTGGTACGGGGGAAGGTAGTGAAGTATAGAAGTACCTGGAAGTGAAAGATCCCAGCATACTGTTGGTGGAAGCTCTGCCCATGGGGCACCACCCGATGTAGTAGAGTCTCATTCAGTGTAAGTGAAGCAATCGCTGCCAGCAGCCAACAGTCACCTGGCCCACAAAATATACCACATGACATTACGTTAGGTGTGCCTAAATAACTTAGCTATGATAATCAAATCATGGTTTGAGAAAACTCAACTTTGAGAAAAGTAGGGGTATTGTCATCATGTAAGTCTCCGTCTCTCTGTTTATCTATCAGTTCATGTCCTTTCGTCACCATTGCACACAAGAGTCCCAAAGCCCAGCTCCATAGCACAGTAGGGCAGAGGTTCGGCACATTGTGGGCAATCTGAACTCACCCAGAGCTCCCTGGCAGACGTCTGTGCGAGTGGCTCCGTCTACGATGAAGTGAGGGTCAGAGCAGAACTCCTGAGCAACACAGAGAGTTTCTATGGGTGAGACAAATATCAAGATGGATAGGAGCATCTCTGCTGTAGAAAGTCAAACCTGCAGATGTATCTCTCCCTCACCGTGGGGCGCATCCATCGGACCCCCTGTGTCTTTGTAGAGCGTGACCCCAGCTCCTTGAAGCCCAGCGACGAGATCTGAGCAGGGAATGCATCATCCTCAAAGAGCCGTCTGCTCTGCAGACTGTGGGACCGGAGATATTCAAAGTCTTGGCCTAAGAACTTCAGGGCCTTGTCATTCTGACCGATGCCCTCATTGCGGTCCCACTGGCTCCTCAAACGAGCAGCCACTCCAGAGGCAAACACACATTCAATAACCTGCTCCATCACCTGCTCCATAGCTTCCTCCCCAACTCCACTCAAAAAAGCTGAATAAGGCAAACATTGACAATATATTATAATTGATAAGACAGTGCTTACACACACACACACATTCACACACAGAGAGAGAGAGTAACAAAACAGTTATACTCATATTATAGCTCATCTATTTTTTAACACGTTGGGTAAATCTCAGGCAAATCCTATAAAGTGTTCACCCCTTATTGACTGAATGCATCAGATTATTGATAACAAAAGCGACTCAATGCATTTTTGCGAGTGTACGAACACAAATGCATCTATCCATTCCTATTTGTCATATATTACAAAAACAATATATATTTTTTAAATACCTTACAGACGTGTTTACGCCGAGATTTTTTGACCGCCACGGTTAAATGCCTCGCCGTGCTTCATTGAACTAAAAACTGGGTTGGTTTTCTGGCTGCCACTCAGATTCTCCCACCGACCGTCCCATAGAAGATTCCTCTAGGCCTGCGCAACACATTTTGCATTACTCAGCACATATCTTGCGAATTCAACAAAAGAAAACGTGTTTGATGAGAGGTGCTTTTCCATACACACACCACATGATATTATATAGCCCAAGTATATTCTAAGATATGAGATGCAATTTAGCAGGTGGTTTAATTTGATTTGAAACGGATTTGTCAGTCCAATTAATCTAATTAAGGCCACTGAATAAGCATGGACCATGTAAAGATATGAAGTCGTTTTAATGTACATGTTTCTGTGAATCCCCTTTGCTGTTTACAACATAACTTCACAAAAGTGGCATCAGCTGAGTTGTTTTACTGTAACAATGCCTCCATCTAGTGGCAATAGATCAGTCATACAGTAACACGAAAACCAAGTAGGCCTACACTGTAAAAGGTTGTCATTTTGACACAATAAATCGAACAGTAAAGTACCATATTCATTATTTACAGTAAATTGCAATGTGTGATTTTAGCCGTAAATAGTGCATGATACCGTACATTCTAAAGATGTACACTCCTACCCATATAGGCCTACTGGTTGAAAAGGAAAGTCAGTTAAGAACACATTCTTATTTTCAATGAGGGCCTACCGGGGAACAGTGGGTTAACTGCCTTGTTCAGGGGCAGAACGACAGATTTTGTACCTTGTCAGCTCGGGGATTCGAACTTGCAACCTTTCGGTTAATAGTCCTCTAATCACTAGGCTACCTGCCGCCCCAAACATGGAGTTTGAACAGTAAATGACGTCAGAGCTCAGGCCGCGTTTCACAGCTCTGTGTTGGTTTTGACTGACTGACTGACAGCAGTTCTGAATTTGAGCAGCGCGCGATAAGAAGATCTCTCCTATCCCTTCTGGTAATTGGGCAACTTTTGCAAACGTTTTCTTGTCTGAGTGAGGGAAAGGCTGTAAATTAAAATGACTTGATATATTTTGAAAGATGAGACGTTGAAGAATAATAAATAACGCTTTGATGTCATTCAAGCAAGCCTTCACATTTCCATATCATAAAACTCATGTCATATACAGTGTCAGCGTTTATGATCACTATGTTTGATGCACAGTTACAAGACGACATGGTATCACCCTGGGTTGTTATGAACAAATGAACAAATAAGTCTATGATTGTTTATTGTGAAGAACATTTGCAGCAGCACACGCACCTGAATGCACTCTTGACTCCTTTCTGTGCGCACCATAATTACGATTTGTTTCTTTGAATTGCCTTGTGAAAGCATAACACTCTAAGATCGTATTTTATAACTTAGCTAGTGATGTTGCCAATAGAAGAACATTTAAAATCATGCCCACCTGACCCAGACTACGATTTTTTAATGGATCGTATTTGGATTGCGTAAACAACAACAGTAATTGTGTGATGGCGGGATGCAGGGCTGTGTTGCAAACAAAACAACTACAAGTGTGCTTGCTCCAGTTCTTCAAAGGCAGAGGTAGAAGTAAAAGTACCCAATAATTGAAGACTTCTTTGAGTTATAAAAGTGCATTAAAATTACTTAGGAACTGTGCACACTCTGGATAGGTGTGTGGCCACCAGGAGACACCAGTTAGTCTTCTAACTCAAACCCTTGTTATTTTTTGTCTTATGTTGTACCTACCCCACATTTACCAGGAATAGTCTTATCATGTTACTGAATGTATCCAGAGTATTTTGTTATCAACAAATGCGTTGAAAAGTACAGTAAATGTAAAATGCATATAAAAACAACAGTGTAATGTTTGGATTCGGTCTTGTGTCAGGTGAACTGTTGTGTCCTCACCTTTGGTCTAATCATTTCCCCATTAGCTCCAAATGGTTCCCTTTCAATTGCTACCATAGCTATGCATATTATGCATATTCTTTAAATATTTCTTCTGCATTTCCATTTAGCCCTATCCATATAGGCCAATTCCAACAAGAGTGAAGGGAAGTACAGTACATTACTGTAACCGCACATCATTATGGGATGGGCAACTGGCAACTTCTTCAACATTCTGAGTGATAGGATAGAGTGACATCAATGTCTGAAGTGAACAAACCAAACAGGGTGTCTACATTTATTTATATGATTTACAAAGCGAATTACACTGAACATTACTCTGTTATGGAAAATTGTGATTTATACAGTAAATGTGTACATTTATCAACACTAAATTACTGTAAAGCATTATTCTGCAGCATACACAAAATTATGGTGCACTGGGAAAATGAAATAATTGCTGTATTTCGAAAGATACTGTAATTCCACCCCACAGTACCGTACCCTATTTTTGTAGTGTCAATAACATTTTGACCACCAGTTGTTGTGTGATATTGTTGTGTCTGGCTTATTAACATATTTTGAGGCGTGCGTTGTGACAGGCTACATTTGTGCCACCCGTTACTGAGAGTACTATACCAATTTATTGTAGGTGTACTGTAGTTGTGCCACAACAATTAAATGTGTATAGGCGACAGATTGGAGTGGCAGCAAGTCTCACCCAAATTACACAATTATCCTGTAAGCAGTCTATGGACAAGGTATGACAGCAATCCATGCTTTGGTTTACTTTCTCTGGCACTGTTTCCAAATCATCAAAAAATATCTCAAATTGATTGTGAAGTGCACCAAAGTAACTTATAGATGATTTGAACATGATGTGCAGAAAATGCTAATTTCGGTCCCATGACTTGAATGGGATTTGTGTCAACAAATACTAAAACATTAGCATTTGGAAACAGTGCCAAGGAAACTAAACCAAAGCATGGATTGCTGTCATACCTTGTACATAGACTGCTTACAGGGTAAGGAAACCAATGTGTCATCTTGTAATTTGGGTGAACTATTCCTTTAATGGTTGAGTATTTGCCATGTCCTTTGGTCTGTTTTGCCCTGTAGTCACTGCTAGTTTGGAAGCCTTTGTTAAGGCCTCTCGAAGTGTGTTAGAGTCCTTAACAAAGGCTTCCAAACTGGCATTCATTGATATTCTGCAATATGTAAAAACATGACCTACAAGCCAACCTTGCTTATACAAACAGGCTTATATTTTGGGTTCTATTGGGGTATGACAGTTGAACTAAGCTCATGAGCATTTATAAGTTATATTCTTCAAGAATCAATGGGTTTATATCATCAATTTAAAAGTTTAAAAAAGCATGTAGCAATCACAGATTGCCCCTTATATAGGAAGAGAACATTCAACTCTATAAGGAAAAACAACATTTGGAGGACCATGGTCATGAAGAAGAAGCATCATGACTGACCAGGATGTAAAGGGTCCAAATCAACATATCCCTGAGCAGTTGTGCAGGCAGGGTGCCATAGACAGCTGCTCCTAAACCCCACAGGAAGACAACATGCTGTCAGAATAAATAATTATACAGCACATACTGAGTAGAAGCAACATAAACGATTAGCTAATTACTTCTGCCTACGTACGTGTACGGACTGCTGCTGAGCCGGGCCTACACTTCCATTATGAATAACAGATTATGGCAATGTTACATTTATGAATATTGTTAAATGTATTGCTTTTCTTTTTAAAATAGCAGTTTGTAATGATTTGGGTGAATTCACTATTCTAAAACCTTGACCTTGTGTAACCTCCTATATCAAGACATGATGTACTCAGGGATACATCCTCTGCTGATACCTACTAAGTCTCCTGATGTATTCACTACAGTGCTACAAAACAACACTAGCGTGACTGTCACATAGCTAGCCTGTCAAACTAAAGATTACTTTACCATCTAGTTAAATCTCTCTTACTACACTGTAAGATCCATTACAAGTTTAAGGTAAGCAATAGCTGATGGAACCCAGAGTAATCAGGTTTGTCATTCCAGTTCATATAGTCTGCAGATGTGTTCTCTTGCATCTCCCAGTATCAGGTTACACTGAATGTAACAGAGACCTACCGTCAGATGCACAATGAGAACCAAGTAGAACAAAAGGCATGTAACTCAATAGAAGCTAGGCTCCTCTTGGTGGCAGTTCATTACAATCCAGGCTACTACCACATTCATCCCTGTCACTCTGAACATTTTACAGCCTATTCTGTCGGTGCTTGTAGAAGCTTGTAGTTCTTAGCTCACATATTATTTTTATTGTCTGTATATCCTGTTTATCGTCTGTCTGTATATCCTGTTTATCGTCTGTATTTCTTATGTATCGTCTGTCTGTATATCCTGTTTATCGTCTGCCTTTATATTCTGTTATTTGTCTGTATATCCTATTTATCATCTGTCTTTATATTATGTTTATTGTCTGTATATCCTGTTTATCATCTGTATATCCTGTTTATCGTCTGTATATTCTGTTTATCAACTCAAATTGTATTAATCACATGCACCGAATAAAACAGTGAAATGCTTACTTACAAGCCCCTAACCAACAATGTAGTTTAAAAAATACAAATAAGAATAAGAAATAAAAGGAACAAGTAATTAAAGAGCAGCAGTAAAATAAAAATAGTGAGACTATATACATGGGGTACCGGTACAGAGTCAATGTGCGGGGACACCAGTTAGTCGAGGTAATTGAGGTAGTATGTACATGTAGGTAGAGTTATTAAAGTGACTATGCACTGATAATAACAGAGAGTAGCAGCGGCATACAAGTAAAAGAGGGCGGGGGGGTAATGCAAACAGTCTGGGTAGCCATTTGATTAGATGGGGGAAGAAGCTGTTTAGAAGCCTCTTGGACCTAGACGTGGCGCTCCTGTACCGCTTGCCATGCGGTAGCAGAGAGAACAGTCTAAGACTAGGGTGGCTGGAGTCTTTAATAATTTTTAGGGCCTTCCTCTGACACTGCCTGGTATAGAGGTCCTGGATGGCAGGAAGCTTGGCCCCAGTGATGTACTGGGCCGCACGCGCTACCCTCTGTAGTGCCTTGTGGGTCGGAGGCCGAGCAGTTGCCATACCAGGCAGTGATGCAACTAGTCATAATGCTCTCAATGGTACAGCTGTAGAACCTTTTAAGGATCTGAGGACCCATGCCAAATCTGTTCAATCTCCTGAGGGGGAATAGGTTTTGTTGTGCTCTCATGCTCTCTCTTGCTCTCTGTCTTGGTGTACTTGGACCATGTTAGTTTGTTGGTGATGTGGACACCAAGGATCTTGAAGCTCTCAACCAGCTCCACTACAGCCCCGTCGATGAGAATGGGGGGTGCTTCGGTCATCCTTTTCCTGTAGTCCACAATCATCTTCTTTGTCTTGATTACACTGAGGCTTTGTTCTTGTCCTGGCACCACACGGCCAGGTCTCTGACCTCCTCCCTATAGGCTGTCTCGTCTTTGTTTGTGATCAGGCCTTCCAGTGTTGTGTCATCAGCAAACTTAATGATGGTGTTGGAGTCATGCCTGGCCGTGCAGTCATGAGTGAACACGGAGTACAGGAGGGGACTGAGCACGCACCCCTGAGGAGCCCCTGTGTTGAGGATCCGCGTGGCGGATGTGTGGTTACCTACCCTTACCACCTGGGGGCGGCCCATCCGGAAGTCCAGGATCCAGTTGCAGAGTGAGGTGTTTAGTCCCAGGGTCTTTAGCTTATTGGTGAGCTTTGAGGGCACAATGGTGATGAATGCTGAGCTGTAGTCAATGAATAGCATTCTCACATAGGTGTTCCTTTTGTCCAGGTGAGAAAGGGCAGTGTGGAGTGCAATAGCGATTGCATCATCTGTGGATCTGTTAGGGCGGTATGAAAATTGGAGTGGGTCTAGGGATTCTGGGATAATGGTGTTGATGTGAGCCATGACCAGCCTTTTAAAGCACTTCATGGCTACAGACGTGGGTGCTACGGGTCGGTAGTCATTTAGGCAGGTTACCTTACTATTCTTGGGCACAAGGACTATGGTGGTCTGCTTAAAACATGTTGGTATTACAAACTCGGACAGGGAGAGGTTGAAAATGTCAGTGAAGACACTTGCCAGTTGGTCAGCGCATGCTCACAGTACATGTCCTGGTAATCTGTCAGGCCCTGCGGCCTTGTGAATGTTGACCTGTTAAAGGTCTTACTCACATTGGCTGAGGAGAGCGTGATCCCACAGTCTGTATATCCTGTTTATCGTCTGGATATCCTGTTTATCGTCTGTATATTCTGTTTATCGTTGGTATATCCTGTTTATCGTCTTTATATCCTGTTTATCGTCTGTATATCCTGTTCATCGTCTGTCTGTGTATCCTGTTTATCGTCTGTATATCCTGTTTATCGTCTGTCTGTATATCCTGTTTATCGTCTGTATATCCTGTTTATCGTCTGTCTGTGTATCCTGTTTATCGTCTGTCTGTATATCCTTTTTATCATCTGTATATCCTGTTTATCATTAGTATATCCTGTTTGTCATCTGTCTGTATATCCTATTTATCATCTGTCTGTATATCCTGTTTATCGTCTGCATATCCTGTTTATCATCTGTCTGTATATCCTGTTTAGTGTCTGTATGTATATCATGTTTATCATCTGTATATTCTGTTTATCATCAGTATATCCTGTTTGTCATCTGTCTGTATATCCTGTTTATATCTGTCTGTATATCCTGTTTATTGTCTGCATATCCTGTTTATCATCTGTCTGTATATCCTGTTTAGTGTCTGTATGTATATCATGTTTATCGTCTGTATATCCTGTTTATCATCAGTATATCCTGTTTGTCGTGTGTCTGTATATCCTGTTTATCGTCGGTATATCCTGTTTATTGTCTGCATATCCTGTTTATTGTCTGCATATCCTGTTTATTGTCTGCATATCCTGTTTATTGTCTGTATATCCTGTTTATTGTCTGCATATCCTGTTTATCATCTGTCTGTATATCCTGTTTAGTGTCTGTATGTATATCATGTTTATCGTCTGTATATCCTGTTTATCATCAGTATATCCTGTTTGTCGTGTGTCTGTATATCCTGTTTATCGTCGGTATATCCTGTTTGTCGTATGTCTGTATATTGTGTTTATCGTCTGCATATCCTGTTTATCATCTGTCTGTATATCCTGTTTATCGTCTGTATATCCTATTTATCGTCTGTCTGTAAATCCTGTTAATCGTCTGTCTGAATACCCTGCTTATCGTCTGTATATCCTGTTTATTGTCTGTATGTATATCATGTTTATCATATGTACATCCTATTGTCTGTATATCCTGTTTATCATCAGTATATCCTGTTTGTCGTCTGTATATCCTGTTTATCGTCTGTATATCCTGTTTATTGTCTGTATAGCCTGTTTATCGTCTGTATATCCTGTTTATCATCAGTATATTCTGTTTATCGTCTGTATATCCTGTTTAGTGTCTGTATGTATATCCTGTTTATCATCTGTATATCCTGTTTATCATCAGTATATCCTGTTTATCGTCTGTATATCCTGTTTATCGTCTGTCTGTATATTCTGTTTATTGTCTGTATATCCTGTTTATCATCAGTATATCCTGTTTATCATCAGTATATCCTGTTTATTGTCTGTATGTATATCATGTTTATCATATGTACATCCTATTGTCTGTATATCCTGTTTATCATCAGTATATCCTGTTTGTCGTCTGTATATCCTGTTTATCGTCTGTATATCCTGTTTATTGTCTGTATAGCCTGTTTATCGTCTGTATATCCTGTTTATCATCAGTATATTCTGTTTATCGTCTGTATATCCTGTTTAGTGTCTGTATGTATATCCTGTTTATCATCTGTATATCCTGTTTATCGTCTGTATATCCTGTTTATCGTCTGTATATCCTGTTTATCATCTGTATATCCTGTTTATCATCAGTATATCCTGTTTATTGTCTGTATATCCTGTTTATCATCAGTATATCCTGTTTATCATCAGTATATTCTGTTTATCGTCTGTATATCCTGTTTAGTGTCTGTATGTATATCCTGTTTATCATCAGTATATCCTGTTTATCGTCTGTATATCCTGTTTATCGTCTGTATAACCTGTTTATCGTCTGTCTGTATATTCTGTTTATTGTGACAGCACCATTTCAACAAGTGAAATTCATATATGCAAATGTGTTTGCCAAATAAAGGTGATTCTGATCCGATAAAGTAAGTTTTGCTTTTCCGGATCATTCATTTTCTTAATCTAACACAGCCACTGCTTTAAAGTTCCACAATCACATGTTGGCTATCTCAACCTTATAAGCAATAAATATCCTAATAAGATTTGTAGGTTTCTATTGGGTGAAACCTTGTTTTATTAAAATGACATGAAACATCGAATATCTTATAAGATGTCTACGGGGTCATAATGAGCATTGTAAGATGTAGGCTATAATTATCAACGAGTAGGATACACTGATGTTCCAATTGGGTTGACTCTGCTGGTATCATGCCTCCTCTCCTTTCCTTAGTGTGTGTGGCAGCTCTGAGACGCTGGCGTTACAATAATAGCTCTCTATGCGGGCGTGTGTGGGAGAGAGAACGCACGCACGCAAACCATATGCACCTGCTCTGACGCCCTAACTCTCACATTAATATTATTGAGAAGAACTGTTGCCAGGACTGGAGTGCATCTTTAACGAGAGGCGTAGCTATTCATTTGTGCTCCCCGGAGAACAAATTTCCGCTTCCTGCTATGAAAAACATCGAACTTTTGACCTAATCGCATCAAATGTGGACTGCAGAACAGAAAAACAAGCAAGAAGTAATGGAATTCTGTTTTATGAAAGCGCAATTTAAAGCATCCGAGTGTGCTGAAAATATCGGTATGCACAAGTCGGGAAACTGAATGAAAGGTATTTTTCTTCCACATCTAAAACACCTTCAATATGTCGGAGAGAGGGGGTCTCCCGCGGATTGGGGGCACGCCATCTCCACATATGCAGCCGTCCAAGACAGTAACTATCTCCCCGAACCGTCCGGTTCAAATGAACCTGTATGCAACCTGGGAAATTGATCGCTCATCTCCAAGCTGTGTGCCCAGGTATGACCGTCTAAAAACTATGGCTTGGCGTTTTGAAGTGCCCTGATAACATCTGATTCTGACAGTCAAGGTTTTCAATCGTAATCGAATGACATTATTATAAAGAAGTTGCTACATAGTATCGGCTTCTGCGGTCAGACGTAGTCTTGATATACTGTTGAATCAGTGGGACGAAGTCACCTGTTTCCCCACCGCGAGAGAAGTTATGTAGACCTAGGTAGAATACAAGTTCAACAAATTAATGAGTTCATGAAAATAACATCATATAATAATATTATTCAAGTTCAAATAACAGCAGAGGCCTATTTTTGTATTTGATTTTGAATAATACAACTTGCAGTGCTGCAATTGACTGTAAATATCAATATTCAGGTGACTTGCCTGGTTAAATAAAATAAAAATGTCTGCAAAGTGTAGTAGTCACATTGATACAATTAGCGGGTTGTGGTAGGCTGCTGGTAGTGAATATTAGGGAGTGTCTTTAAAGGGGAAATCCTAAATTCAAACCATAATAAAGTGAACACTCCACCATTGTTTTGGAAAACAGTAGAGGGATGGGGCTCAAATTCATAGACAGCTATGGATGCAAGGACTTATCATCAATGAGAACAACATGATAGGTTTAACTCTGTTTTGAGGCTATACAATGTTTGTTCACAATTACATTGTTTACAAACTATAGAATAAACAGGCTTATATTTTGGGTTCTGATAGAATATGACAGTTGAGATAAGCTCATGAGGCATTTGAGTTATTCTTCAACACAAGAATCAATGGGTTTATACTGTGCAGTGTATTTGGAAAGTATTCAGACCCCTTGACTTTTTTCACATTTTGTTACATTACAGCCTTATTCTAAAATTGATGAGGGATTAAAAAAAAATCAATATACACACAATACCCCATAATGACATAGCAAAAATGTTTTTTAGAAATGTTTGCTAATTTTATTACAAAAAAAATAATAAAAAAATACCTTAATTACCAAAGTATTCAGACCCTTTTGTATGAGACTCGAAATTGAGCTCAGGTGCATCCTGTTTCCATTTATCATCCTTGAGATGTTTCTACAACTTGATTGGAGTCCACCTGTGGTAAATTCAATTGATTGGATATGATTTGGAAACACACACACCTGTCTATATAAGGTCCCTCCAGTTGACAGTGCATGTCAGAGCAAAAACCAAGCATGAGGTCGAAGTAAATGCTAGACAGGATTGTGTCAAGGCATAGATCTGTGGAAAGGTACCAAACAATTTCTGCAGCATTGAAGGTCTCCAAGAACACAGTGGCCTCAATCATTCTTAAATGGAAGAAGTTCGGAACCACCTAGACTCTTCCTAGAGCTGGCCGCCCAGCCAAACTGAGCAATCGGGGGAGAAGGGCCTTGGTCAGGGAGGTGACCAAGAACCCAATGGTCACTCTGACAGAGCTCCAGAGTTCCTCTGTGGAGATGGGAGAACCTTACAGAAGGACAACCATCTCTGCAGCACTGCACTATTCAGGCCTTTATGGTAGAGTGGTCAGACGGAAGCCACTCCTCAGTAAAAGGCAAATGACAGCCCGCTTGGAGTTTGCCAAAAGGCACCTAAAGGATTCTCAGACCATGAGAAACAAGATTCTCTGGTCTGATGAAACCAAGATTGAACACTTTGGCCTGAATGCCAAGTGTTATGTCTGGAGGAAACCTGGCACCATCCCTACTGTGAAGTATGGTGGTGGCAGCATCATGCTGTGGGGATGTTTTTCAGCGGGAGGGACTGGTATACTAGTCAGGATAGAGGGAAAGATGAACGGAGCAAAGTACAGAGTGATCCTTGATGAAAATCTGCTCCAGAGGGCTCAGGACTTCAGACTGGGGCGAAGGTTCACCTTCCAACAGGAGTTATGACCCTAAGCACACAGCCAAGACAACACAGGAGTGGCTTCGGGACAAGCCTCTGAATGTCCTTGAGTGGCCCAACCCGAGCCCAGACATCTCTGGAGAGACCTGAAAATAGCTATGCAGCGACGCTCCCCATCCAACCTGACAGAGCTTGAGAGGATCTGCAGAGAAGAATGGGAGAAACTCCCCAAATACAGGTGTTCCAAGCTTCATACCCAAGAACACTTGAGGCTGTAATCGCTGCCAAATGTGCTTCAACAAAGTACTGAGTAAAGAGTCTGAATACATATGTGAATGTGATTTATTTTGAATAAATTAGCAAACATTTCTAAACCTGTTTTTGCTTTGTCATTATGGGTTATTGTGTGTAGATTGATGAGAGAAAAAAATGATTGAATCCATTTTAGAGTAAGGCTGTAACGTAACCAAATGTGGAAAAAGTCAAGGGGTCTGAATGCACTGTATATCATTGATTTAAAAGACTAGAAATGTATATAGAAGTGGCAGATCGAACCTTTTTAAAGGAAGAGAACATTCAACTGTATAATGAAAAACAATGTTTGGAGGATCATGAAGAAGGAGTCCAAGATTGTAACTGACCAGGATGTAAAGGCTCCAAATCAACATATCCCTGAGCAGTTGTGCAGGCAGGGTGCCATAGACAGCTGCTCCTAAACCCCACAGGAAGACAACATGCTGTCAGAATAAATAATTATACAGCACATACTGAGTAGAAGCAACATAAACGATTAGCTAATTACTACTTCTTCCTACATGTATACGCCTACAGACTGTTGGTAAGCAGGGCCTACTCGTCCATTACGACGTCTAACAGATGATTTAAATGTTACCAATGCTACAAATTTTTCTGATACTGCTTTTTGTCTTGTAGCAATAGAGAAGAGGGGGTAGGAGTGGGGGTGGTGTGTGGACTGTAGACGGACCCCTCCGAAGGGTCAAGGCTGCCTGCGGGGTTGCTCTCTGGCAGGGAAAATGGAGAGAGGATGTGGGTGGATTTGAAGAAGAGCTGGATGAAAATGATTTGTTTCTCTTAAAATGGTCCGTATACTCTGTATAGTATGTTGAAATGTTTTTCTTTCTTTCATGTATAGAGCCTTGAAGCTGGGCTTTTGGCCTTGACTTGATGCTGGGGTAACTCTTGTTTCCTCCCTCTAGTTCTGATTCTCAGTAAAGTCCTTATTTAAAGGAGAATGCACCTCATCATATGTTATCTATTTGTACAAATGCAATTAAGAAGGAGCCTGGGCGGCTTTTAATCACTTTATCTATTTCTATTTAGCCTCCAGTGCCATGTCTTTGGCATGGTTTTAGGAAATATATAAATTATTACCCAGACATCTCCTAACCCAATCAGCTGTTCACTGGTAACCCTCACCTGTCTCTCTCTCTCGTCTATCTCTCTCTCTCTAATGCTTTAGTGAGTAAAAAAACACGTGTCATTGTCAAAGACTAGACTGATACTTTCTTCCCTCATGTAGTTGGTTCAGACTAAACAGATAAATATGAATATCCCCTTTTCTCCAAACCCAGGCTCTTCACTGTTACCCTGAAGAAGCTGCTGATGCTTCAGGAGCTGGACAGAGACCTAACCTCTGTTGTCATTGCAGTCAAACTCCAGGTGACCCTCTTCACATTCCCCCTTCCACAAAGTATACATAGATGTAGAGTAGTAGGATGTTTTGCAGAAGTACTTTCTTTAGTGTTTATAACTCTACACAAGTGACTAGTCAGAACTTGTTGATCCATGGAGATGTATAAGGAGATGTATAACGATGTATAACGATGTATAAGGAGACGTATAACGTGTGGAATATCCTCTTAGGGATCTAAGCGCATTTTACGTTCCAATGAGATCCTGTTGGCATCGGCTGGACTGACAGAGACTGATCTTCAGCTGACATTCTCCTTGCAAGTGAGTTACCCTGGGGGTTTTTGCACAGACAGTTATGCGTATGCAAATGGTGTGTGGACGAGAGGCAGATGCTTTTTAAAATTTCCAAAGACTATATTTCCAGTGCCTCTTTGATTCTGTCAACCTCACCATCTTTACTTCCTCCAGTATCCACATTTTTTGAAACGAGATGCCAACAGACTGCAGATCATGTTGCAGAGGAGGAAGAGGTACAAGAACCGCACCATTCTGGGCTATAAGACCCTGGCTCTGGGCCTTATCAACATGGCAGAGGTAAGAGGGCTTCACCTGACCCCAGCTGTTAGCTGCAATAATTACGATCATTGAGGCTTTTGTTTGTATAAAACGCCATCCTGCATCTACACTACTGTGTCTCTTTCGTCTCCTGTCGTTTCCCTCTCTCCCCCTCTTTTGTAATTGTTACCCCCCATTGTCTCGCTCTCTTCTCCCCCCACCTCCTCCCCAGGTGATGCAGCATCCCAGTGAGGGAGCCCGTGTGTTGGCTCTCCACACCACAGTGAAGGACACGGCTGTGACTGTGGCTGAGATGAGGGTCTACTCGCTCTCCAGCCAGCCCATCGACTACGAGGTGTCCAAGGCCAAACTGTCAGGTAAGGGAGACCCAAAGAGAGCATAGGAGACAAACTGTAGGGAAGTAAGGCCTTCAACATGGACCCAAGAAATATTTTTAACAATGGGCAATGTGCTTGTATAGAATTGTTTGTAAGTATCCACAATGTCAGTGTATTGAACAGTTCAACATGTAGGTACCCGTACCACACCATGGTCAGTCATCGGAATCATCCAATCAGCCACGGCCTTACCCACATAACACCAGGTTTAACCATCCAATCAGCCACTGCCTTACTCACGTAACACCAGGTTTAACCATCCAATCAGCCACTGCCTTACTCACGTAACACCAGGTTTAACCATCCAATCAGCCACTGTCTTACTCGCGAAACACCAGGTTTAACCATTCAATCAGCCATTGCCTTACTCACGTAACACCAGGTTTAACCATCCAATCAGCCACTGCCTTACTCACGTAACACCAGGTTTAACCATCCAATCAGCCACTGCCTTACTCACGTAACACCAGGTTTAACCATTCAATCAGCCACGGCCTTACCCACATAACACCAGGTTTAACCATCCAATCAGCCACTGCCTTACTCACGTAACACCAGGTTTAACCATCCAATCAGCCACTGCCTTACTCACGTAACACCAGGTTTAACCATCCAATCAGCCACTGTCTTACTCGCGAAACACCAGGTTTACATACTATTCTCATCATAATGTATTCACGTCCCCTCCCCCTCGTCATTTTCTCCTCCCCCTTCTTCCCCTCCCCCCCATCTCCTTATCCTACACCTATACATTACGTATCTCTTCTCTGGCTCCCTGTAACTCACAGACCGCTCCCCTGACATTGACAACTACTCTGAGGAAGAGGAAGAGAGCTATTCATCAGAGCAGGACGGGAGTGATGACCCTGCTCACATCCAGGTGAGGAGGAGGGAGAGGAGGGGGGATGGGTTTGGATGGAGTGTCTGTCCAGTTTGATGGAGTGTCTGTCCAGTTTGATGGGGTGTCTGTCCAGTTTGATGGGGTGTCTGTCCAGTTTGATGGGGTGTCTATCCAGTTTGACCACTAAGTTGATCCTCCCTCTGTTTCAGTATCTGTTCGACGAAGAAGATGACATGAGGAAGAAGAAGCACAGACGCAAACTCACCTCTGCAGCCTCCATCACCAGAGGTCATGTAAGCATTAAGTCTACTGATCTGTCTGTCTTTGCTGTTGTGACTACCCGCCACTCTTCTAGTCATACCGTTTCATATCTATGTGTTCCTTTAACCCGGCAGCCCAACATCAAGCAGAAGTTTGTGGCCTTGTTGAAGAGGTTTAAAGTGTCTGATGAGGTGGACTTTGGCCTGAAGCACGTGTCCCAAGAGCACATCTGTGATGTGGAGGAGGACCTGGATGAGCTCTATGACAGTCTAGAGATGTACAACCACAGTGACAGCGGCCCAGAGATGGAGGAGACGGACAGCATCCTCAGCACACCCAAACCCAAGCTCAGGTCATGACACACCAGACTTATTTGTAGCTAACACATGTATGTTCTCACAAACATCCACCTAACAGAACTCTGGTGACCTCTACTCTCTCTGACCGTCCAGGCCCTTCTTTGAGGGCATATCCCAGTCCAGCTCGCAGACCGAGTTTGGCAGTCTGAACAGCAGGTGCAGTCTGCCCAAAGACACCCTGAGCCCAGTGAGTACAGTTGGAGCAGAGTATGAGTACAGTTGGAGCAGAGTATGAGTACAGTTGGAGCAGGGTAGAGTACAGTTGGAGCAGGGTAGAGTACAGTTGGAGCAGGGTAGAGCACAGGTAGATTAGAGCACAGGTAGAGTAGAGCACAGGTAGAGTAGAGCACAGGCAGAGTAGAGCACAGGCAGAGTAGAGCACAGGCAGAGTAGAGCACAGGCAGAGTAAGAGCACAGGCAGAGTAAGAGCACAGGTAGAGTAAGAGTACAGTTGGAGCAGAGTAGGGTATAGTACAGTTGGAGCACAGGTAGAGTAGAGCACAGTTGGAGTAGGAGCAGAGCACGAGTAGAGTACAGTTGGAGCACAGGTAGTGTAGAGCACAGGTAGAGTAGAGCACAGTTGGAGTAGAGCACAGGTTGAGCACAGGTAGGTAGAGCACAGGTAGAGTAGAGCACAGGTTGAGCACAGGTAGAGTAGAGCACAGGTAGAGTAGAGCACAGGTAGAGTAGAGCACAGTTGGAGTAGGAGCAGAGCACGAGTAGAGTACAGTTGGAGCACAGGTAGTGTAGAGCACAGGTAGAGTAGAGCACAGTTGGAGTAGAGTAGGAGCAGAGCACGAGTAGAGTACAGTTGGAGCACGAGTAGAGTACAGTTGGAGCACGAGCAGAGTACAGGTAGAGCAGAGTACAGGTAGAGCAGAGTACAGGTAGAGCAGAGTACAGGTAGAGCAGAGTACAGGTAGAGCACGAGTAGAGTACAGTACAGTTAGAATTGGAGTAGAGTAGGAGCAGAGCACGAGTAGAGTACAGTTGGAGCACGAGTAGAGTACAGTTGGAGCACGAGTAGAGTACAGGTAGAGCAGAGTACAGGTAGAGCAGAGTACAGGTAGAGCAGAGTACAGGTAGAGCAGAGTACAGGTAGAGTACGAGTAGAGTACAGTACAGTTAGAATTGGAGTAGAGTTGGAGCAAAGTACAGTTAGCTGGTCATCTAAGTCCACTCCCAATGACCACTGGTTTCCTGCTGTCTGACCACTGTTTTCTTGCTGTCTGACTTGCAGCAAGGAGATCAGCCCCAATCAGGCAAGATGAACTGCACTCGCTCCCGCAACCTGGATGACTCTAAGACAGACACTCAGGTGAGACCATCCAACTCCCCACATACACTCTTTTTTCTCTGCTCTCTTACTCTCCCTCTCTCATTGGTGTCCTGTGCATTTCAGTGTTATGTGTTGCTGTCTGTCTGTCTGTCTGTCTATTGGTTGTCTGTCTGGCTATCTGTTGTAGTGATGTGCAGTTCGCAAACAACTCTTTTTTTTTTTACCGGACTCTAGTCATGATTAGTTTTTTATTATAGTAGTTAGTTTGATTTTCTAGTCGTACAGCAGGGTTAATACACGCTCCTCCAACAGCAGCTCCAGAGACCTGCTCCTACCATCAGACTTGTTTATACTGTATTATTGACTGTATGTTTGTTTTACTCCATGTGTAACTCTGTGTCGTTGTATCTGTCGAACTGCTTTGCTTTATCTTGGCCAGGTCGCAATTGTAAATGAGAACTTGTTCTCAACTTGCCTACCTGGTTAAATAAAGGTAAAATAAAATAAAATAAAAATCAGCTGTCTGTCATAGATGCACAGAAAAAGAGATCATGAGCATAGAGAAGAAAAATCCATGTTAAGAACTGATCATTGATCGCATGGTGCAAGAATTACTTCAAATATTTGATTATTGAATGTTATGAGGGACACAGCTTTGTAAAACCGAAACATACACAGCCTCTGCTCAACAAGAACCTGAGAACAAATATTTTGGGGGGCTGCAATTTGCATTCCACCAAGAGTCTAGACCTTGTTTTAAATGCATCTTGAAATCATCTGATCTGAATGCCTTACAATCAACAAATGTACATTGTTTAAAGTCTCCGTCACAAATGACAGCTCCAACAAAGCCCCCGATGGTGAACAACATGTGAATGAGCGTCTGAATGTTAAAACTTCTTATGGTTGGGGGCAGTATTGAGTAGCTTGGATGAATAAGGTGCCCAGAGGTTCCCAGAGTAAACTGCCTGCTACTTAGTCCCAGTTGCCAATATATGCATGTTATTAGTATATTTGGATCGTTTCTAAAACTGTTTGTCTGTGAGTATAACAGAACTCATATGGCAGGAAAAAACCTGAGAAAAAATCCAACCAGGAAGTGGGAAATCTGAGGTTGGTCGATATTCAACTCATTCCCTATTGAAGATACAGTGGGATATTGGTCATGTTGCTCTTCCTAAGGCTTCCACTAGATGTCACCCGTCTTTAGAAACTTGTTTGAGGCTTCTACTGTAAAGGAGGGGCTCATGCGGGCTCTTTGAGTCAGTGGTCTTGGCAATGTGCCACAAACTCGTGACGCTCATTCACGTGAGAGGTAGCTCACGTTCCATTGCATTTCCGAAGACAAAGGAATTCTCCGGTTGGAACATTATTGAAGATTTAAGTTAAAATCATCCTGAAGATTGATTCTATACATTGTTTGACATGTTTCTATGGACTGTAATGGAACTTTTTGACATTACTTTTGCAACTAGTTAACGCGCTTTGTGACTGGATTTGATTACAAAACGCGCTAACAAAAGTAGCTATTTGGACATAAATGATGGACATTATTGAACAAAACAAACATTTATTGTGGAACTGGGATTCCTGGGAGTGCATTCGGATGAAGATCATCAAAGGTAAGTGAATATTTATAATGTTATTTCTGACTTCTGTTGACTGCACAATATGGCTGATATCTTTTCGGCTTGTTTGGGCTCTGAACTCTGTAGTCAGATTATTGCATAGTGTGCTTTTTCCGTAAAGCTTTTTTGAAATCTGACACATCGGTTGCATGAAGGAGAAGCTTATCTAAAGTATTCCATGTATAACACTTGTATTTTCATCAACATTTATAATGAGTATTTCTGTAAATTGATGTGGCTCTCTGTAAAATCGCTGGATGTTTTTGGAACTACTGAACATAACGTGCCAATGTATACTGAGGTTGTTTTATACAAATATGAACTTTATCGAGCAAAACATACATGTATTGTGTAACATGAAGTCCTATGAGTGTCATCTGATGAAGATCATCAGAGGTTAGTGATTAATTATATTTATGATTTTGGCTGGAAAAATGGCTGTGTTTTTCTGTGACTTGGCTCTGACCTAACATAATTGTTTGGGGTGCTTTCACTGTAAAGCATATTTGAAACAACAAGATTACCTTTTAAAATGGTATAAGATACTTGTAAGATACTTGTATGTATGAATTTTAATTATGAGATTTCTGTTGTTTGAATTTGGCGCCCTGCACATTCACTGGCTGTTGTCATATCGATCCCGTTAACGGGATCTCAGCCCTAAGAAGTAATGACTCAAATGAACGAAATGAGTCGAAAGATCTGTTCTTTTGACTGAATGAGTTGAAAAGACCAGAGTCAGTAAAGAGCCGAACTTCCCATCACTAGTCTGTTGGTTTGTTTAGGAGCTGATTGATCCGAAGGGGTTACTGGAGACAACCGCCTGCATCACTGTCTCTGTCCCAGAGAAGCTACCCAGGACCCCGACGAGGGAACTGAGGAGCAGCAACAGTGAGAGCCACACCACCATGCCCTCCCCCAGGTCAGTCTAAAATCTTCCACATGCTTTGGTTCGCTGGCGCCTAAAACTGAACGAGTGTGCTCGCATACTCCCTTAAAATACTGTTTGTCCATCAAGTAATCTGTCATTCATTTTGAAGTTTTTGCAGAGGAGATCGTAGTCGCACAATTTTACATCTAACTAAGATGTTTGGTACAGTATTTCTTAATGAAAAAATGTGCATGAAAACGAGTCGTCTCGAGTTGAATGACAACAAAGACTTTATTGAAGAATCCCTACTGTTGACCAATGACTGATGGAGGGGCGTCAACTTTGGTTTCTGAAAAAACCCTTGCTGGAGACCAAAACAAACAAACGTCACAAAATGTCATCTTAATATATGCACCAAACTGTTCCAAACTGTTTTGGATGGGAAGCATGTGGAGACACACACACACTACCTGTCAGTGCCACACATGCACTCCACACTTTCTGTCATAGTGTCTGTGTGGGCACTGACTGTGTGTGTGTGTTCCAGGTTGAATGGTGGGCACACACCCAGGCAGAGACGTGGGACGCCAATGAAGGAGAGGCGAGCGCTGTCCAAACCATTGAGCGAACGCACCAACAGCTCTGACAGCGAGAGGTCACCAGAGCTCAGCCGCACCCCACAGGTGACCCCTAACCAGAGCCAGTCCACTAGTCCGTACCCATACTCACCCTGGAGTCTTTAAGTCTTTAAATGGGGATTCTCTGTTTGCAGGGGGTGATTCTGACTGGTAGTGATTCTGTTGTGTTGATCTATTTCATTAAAGCATGTGTGCGCCCAGTATTTGACTGGTGAACGCGTGTGTGTGTGTGTGTGTGTGTGTGTAGGTGCCCAGGAAGGCTGTGTATGACCAGCTGAATCTGGTCTTCTCCTCAGACACTGCCCTACCAGACAGCCTAGTCCTGGTCAACACCAGTGATTGGCAGGGACAGGTATTCTCCATTCACTCCTATCTTCAGCATTGTCCCTCACTTTTCCACTCCCTGTGGACATATTTACTTGCACATTTGTGTTAATCTGTGTCTGTATGTTTGTGTCCTCTGGTAAACGTGTGCAGTATGTGTCTGAGGTGCTACTGGTCCAGAAGCAGCCAGTAGTGTGTACCTGCTGTGGGGTGGAAATTCAGGCTGTCCTCACCACCCTCCTCACACGCATCCAGAAGTTGTGAGTAGCCAAAGAATCAATACTCGCCGGTTCAATTTCGACACACTTTGTGTGTGTTGAATTCATTGTGTAGTAATGGCGACCTATGATGAGCCTCTTCTATACATGTGCTCCAGTAACCTGACCCCTTCCTGCAGCTGTAACTGTAACTCGTCCACGCCGCCGCCGGTCAAGGTGGTGGTGGCAGGGGGACAGAGCTACCTGGGGGCCGTCCTACACGTCTTTGTCAGTCAGCTGGCCAACAAAACATCCGATTGGCTCAGCCTCATCCACTTCCTGGTTGTCCCCCTGGGTAAGAGAGAGATGTTTAACACAATGCTTGGGTCTAGAAGATATACAATGTGACTGCTGTGAGACACCGTATGGTACATATCTAGAGTTATGTTTATGAAATGCTTATTTATAAGCCTGTTCAGGTGACGCATAAACAAAGATTTACAAAAACACCCACTCTCATGTTCTGATAACTCCTCCTGACAGTGAGTTGCTTCACTCATTATGCCCCATGCAGCTGAAGCTCAGTACAGTGGGCTGCTCAGTGCTGCAGTACAGTGGGCTGCAGTACTGAGAGGGTTGGGTGTATGAACCGTGACTCACTGTGTGGCTACCTCTACTCTGCCTCCAGGCTGTCACCCTGTAGCCAAGCACCTGGCCTCCCTGGACCCTCGCTACAGTTCTGTGTTCCTGGACAATGCCTGGAAAGATCTGTTCAGCGGCCTGGAGCCCCCTCGCTCCAGTAAATCTCTCTCTTTGTCTCTCTCTCTCTCTGCACTTGTCCTACTGAGCTGGTAGTATTCAAGCATGTGCCTTTGGGAACTTGATCAACATATCAATTAGACTAGAAAACAAGTGCAAGCTGCCCCACATCTTCTTTAGCTTGGGGACAGTTGAGATCCAGTCAGGCTTGCTCTCCCTACAGATTGACTCAGCCTTACTGTCTGTTCCCCTCCCCTCCGGTTCCAGCTGCAGACGGAGTGGACGTGGCAGCAAGGATCAGGCAGTACATCAGCGGCGTCTCTGTCACACACCAGTTACCTATCGCTGAGGCCATGCTCACCTGCGAGAACAAGAGGTGGGTGGACTGTCCTACGTACTTATATGACCTTAATGTTAACCAGGAAGAACATATTTTATTGGCCATTATTTTCACCCTACCAGATATGACGAAGACTCTTACCAGAAGTTTGTTCCCTTCGTTGGGGTAAGTAAATCAGTACTGATGGTTTTCAGCGATACTGATGTTGAGACAGTCTATTTTGCAAATAACGCCTGTAGCCTGAATTTTTATTTAAGCAATGTAAAGCAACAGATAAGGGATATCCAAAATATTCTCAAGTCATCCCTGGAGTGTTATGCTGATTCTAACTAACTGGTCCCTGTGTGTGAGACAGGTGGTGAAAGTAGGGTTGATTGAACCAACTCTGGCGTATTCAGGTGGGTTCATATTTCTGGACTACCTATTTAAGTAATAAGTCCTGAGGGCCAATATACCACGGCTAAGGGCTGTTCTTACACACAACACAACGCGTCGTCCCTGGATACAGCCCTTAGCCGTGGTATATTGGCCATATACCACAAACCCCCAAGGTGCCTTATTGCTATTATAAACTGGTTACCAACGTAATTAGAGCAGTAAAAATAAATGTTTTGTCATACCCGTGGTATACAGTCTGATATACCACGACTGTCAGCCAATCAGCACTCAGGGCTCGAATCACCCAGTTTATAATGTCTGTTAATGTTTAACTTTCTCTTCCCGGACTGTCCCTGGGCAGTTTTAAGGAACGTGTTGATTTGGGCCTACAGGTGGAGACACTGAGGAGGCAGTTAGTGTTAGCTTGGCTGTTCCCTCTACCTCCCCACAATCTCATGGATCTCCCACAGGGATGCCCAGAGAGGCTGCCACACCCCCATCTCCCTCCCTGAGCAGCGGACTGGTGTAAGACAACCACAGCGTACAACAGTCAGACATGAACAGTTCATTACCATCCCTGCTGTTAAACCCACGTTTTTAGTACATTGTTGAACAAGAGTTGTTTCTTACACTCTCTGCCTCTCGCTCTCTCTCAACCAGGAGCCCAAATATGTCCCATGGGGTGGACACCATTGGGCTGACGGTGGATTATTGGGTAGCGACATGCTCAGAGCGGAAGAAGGATGGGGAGCGGTGTGACAAGGGCTCCAAGAACACGCTGAAGAGTGCCTTCTGCTCCCTGCAGGTCAGCAGGCTGCCAGGAGGGGGCTCCACTGAGAACCAGCCCCAGGCCAACACCATGGCCATGACCATGGTCACCAAGGAGAAGAACAAGAAAGGTGAGGAGAACGGCTGGACTAGGAGTAGGGAAATAGCAGACTGTCCTTCACATGCAGTTTGTCCAAATCAAATTTTATTTGTCACATACACATGGTTAGCAGATGTTAATGCGAGTGTAGCTAAATGCTTGTGCATCTAGTTCCGACAATGCAGTAATAACCAACGAGTAATCTAACCTAACAATTTCACAACAAATACCTTATACACACAAGTGTGAAGGGATGAAGAATATGTACATAAAAATATATGAATGAGTAATGATACAGAACGGCATAGGCAAGATGCAGTAGATGGTATCGAGTACAGTATATACAGTGGGGAGAACAAGTATTTGATACACTGCCGATTTTGCAGGTTTTCCTACTTACAAAGCATGTAGACGTCTGTAATTTGTATCATAGGTACACTTCAACTGTGAGAGACGGAATCTAAAAGAAAAATCCAGAAAATCACATTGTATGATTTTTAAGTAATTAATTAGCATTTTATTGCATGACATAAGTATTTGATACATCAGAAAAGCAGAACTTAATATTTGGTACAGAAACCTTTGTTTGCAATTACAGAGATCATACGTTTCCTGTAGTTCTTGACCAGGTTTGCACATACTGCAGCAGGGATTTTTGGCCCATTCCTCCATACAAACCTTCTCCAGATCCTTCAGGTTTCGGGGCTGTCGCTAGGCAATACGGACTTTCAGCTCCCTCCAAAGATGTTCTATTTGGTTCAGGTCTGGAGACTGGCTAGGCCACTCCAGGACTTTGAGATGCTTCTTACGGAGCCACTCGCCCTGGCTGTGTGTTTCGGGTCGTGGTCATGCTGGAAGACCCAGCCACGACCCATCTTCAATGCTCTTACTGAGGGAAGGAGGTTGTTGGCCAAGATCTCGCGATACATGGCCCTATCCATCCTCCCCTCAATACGGTGCAGTCGTCCTGTCCCCTTTGCAGAAAAGCATCCCCAAAGAATGATGTTTCCACCTCCATGTTTCACGGTTGGGATGGTGTTCTTGGGGTTGTACTCATCCTTCTTCTTTGCCACCTTCACCACGCTGTCTTTGTGGGTGGACCATTTCAGTTTGTCCATGATGTGTACGCAGAGGAACTTAAAACGTACTACCCTCTCCACTACTGTCCCGTCGATGTGGATAGGGGGGTGCTCCCTCTGCTGTTTCCTGAAGTCCACGATCATCTCCTTTGTTTTGTTGACGTTGAGTGTGAGGTTATTTTCCTGACACCACACTCCGACGGCCCTCACCTCCTCCCTGTAGGCAGTCTCGTCGTTGTTGGTAATCGAGCCTACCACAGTAGTGTCGTCTGCAAACATGATGATTGAGTTGGAGGTGTGCATGGCCACACAGTCGTGGGTGAACAGGGAGTACAGGACAGGGCTCAGAACGCACCCTTGTGGGGCCCTAGTGTTGAGGATCAGCAGGGTGGAGATGTTGTTACCTACCCTCACCACCTGGGGGCGGCCCGTCAGGAAGTCCAGTACCCAGTTGCACAGGGTGGGGTCGGGACCCAGGGTCTCGAGCTTGATGACGAGTTTGGAGGGTACTATGGTGTTAAATGCTGAGCTGTAGTCGATGAACAGCATTCTCACATAGGTATTCCTCTTGTCCAGATGGGTTAGGGCAGTGTGCAGTGTGGTTGCGATTGCGTCATCTGTGGACCTATTGGGGCGGTAAGCATATTGGAGTGGGTCTAGGGTGTCAGGTAGGGTGGAGGTGATATGGTCCTTGGCTAGTCTCTCAAAGCACTTCATGATGACGGAAGTGAGTGCTATGGGGCAGTAGTCGTTTAGCTCAGTTACCTTAGCTTTCTTGGGAACAGGAACAATGGTGGCCCTCTTGAAGCATGTGGGAACAGCAGACTGGGATAAGGATTGATTGAATATGTCCGTAAACACACCAGCACCTTATGTAGTGTAGAAAATGTAATAACTAACTACAATGAGAACCTTGCAATTGGTACATGCTGTTAAGTGTTTTGGTTTGACCCCCCTCCCCCCCTCTGTGTGTTATCCACAGTCTCCACCATATTCCTGGGCAAGAAGCCCAAAGAGAGGGATGTAGACTGTAAAAGCCAGGTGGTTGAGGGCATCACCAGACTCATCTGTTCTACCAAGCAGCAGCAGACCAGCCTAAAAGGTACGCTGAACCAGTCTAGGGTCAGCTTCAACATGATTGGTTGTTTTTAGGTGCTTGTAGATGGGAGTCGTGGAACTATTGGTTATTTTTCAGTGTCTGTTGACGGTGTGGAGTGGACTGATGTCAAGTTCTTCCAGCTGGCTGCCCAGTGGCCCACCCATGTGAAGTACCTGCCAGTGGGGCTGTTTGGTTACAACAAGCCCGCCACCTAGAGGCCAACCCAGACAAGCCCGCCACCTACCAACAGACAAGCCCGCCACCTAGAGGCCAACCCAGACAAGCCCGCCACCTAGAGGCCAACCCAGACAAGCCCGCCACCTAGAGGCCAACCCAGACAAGCCCGCCACCTAGAGGCCAACCCAGACAAGCCCGCCACCTAGAGGCCAACCCAGACAAGCCCGCCACCTAGAGGCCAACCCAGACAAGCCCGCCACCTAGAGGCCAACCCAGACAAGCCCGCCACCTAGAGGCCAACCCAGACAAGCCCGCCACCTAGAGGCCAACCCAGACAAGCCCGCCACCTAGAGGCCAACCCAGACAAGCCCGCCACCTAGAGGCCAACCCAGACAAGCCCGCCACCTAGAGGCCAACCCAGACAAGGAGAGTTGTTACAGGACCAAGGAGAGTTGTTACAGGACCAAGGAGAGTTGTTACAGGACCAAGGAGAGTTGTTACAGGACCAAGGAGAGTTGTTACAGGACCAAGGAGAGTTGTTACAGGACCAAGGAGAGTTGTTACAGGACCAAGGAGAGTTGTTACAGGACCAAGGAGAGTTGTTACATGATGACATGGATTGACGCCACTAAGAAGAGGCCATAATCTCTGTTATTTGATGCTGGAGGGATGAGGAGTTTCTCTTCTTCTTCTTGCCATGATCCTAATAGTTGGACCTGTTTTCAGAAAGCCTTACTTTCTATATTGATTCATAATTTTTCTGTGAGATACTGTTTTGTGTGTGTGGCACAAGCGTGTGTGTGAGCACCCCAAACTCTTGTGAATTTATGTGCATATAGGCATGGGTTGTCATAGAAACAAACACTTAAAACACTACAGAAATCTAAAATATTTAGTCTACTTCAAAGCTTGTGGTGGTCAAACACGTATTTTTATAATGGTACATGTACTATAGTGTGAGCACTGCAGATGTCCTTTTGTTACTGATATGCTTGAAATGGAGCTTCGGTGTCGTCCATTTTTAGGTCATCTTTAAAAAATATTGACATGTCCTTTTGACCTGAAGAAATAAATTATCACAACTTATACACTTGTTTTCCTATTGTTTCTTGGACTATTGTTTAACGATGACTCATTGTGAGAGATGGAAGACTGTCTAGTCATTTAAAGCTTAAAGTTGGAAACTTGCAAGGAGTTCAAGACAAGGAATTATGACTAATCACGTCAATAAATCAAATGCATCCTTGTATCTACTAGTCGAAAACGTGTCTGATGACAAGTGGGTCTTACTTACACTGTGGTCGAGGACACGGATGGGGTCAGATATCTTCAGAGCCAAACACCTCATGCTCTTGTTGAAGCCTTGCACCAGAGGCAATCCCATGACCTTTCCTTTCCACGTTATCTTCAGAAGACTGAGGGGGTGGGCTCGTTTAAAAAATAATACAAATAATATTAATTTTTAAACCGGTAAGATTCAAACTACCACCAAGGATCAATGTCAAGTATCTGTTAAAGAGGAATGAGTACTGCAAAAGAGGTAGAGATAGTGTGTACGATGCATGGGTTGGGAAAATGGAAGCTATTGTATAGGTGGGAGATTATGGGATGGCATAGAATGACCGCAACTAACAGTAAGTACAGTAAGAACCAGGAGAACATGAGAACAGTTTTGCTCAAACACTTTATTCAGTTGAGATGCCTATCACTAGATATCACTCTGCATCTCCATCTGTACATTTCTCCAACTTTCTGCTACTCACAACCAGAGCATTCCACATGCTACTTTGCATGCATATGACGTGATGAATTGAGCTTTATCTCATTGTCCCTCTTTATCCCATATGTTCTAATACAGTAATGTTCTACCAGATGCTGAACCTCTCAACTTACACCCTCTCCTACAGCCTGCTCTATTCTTCTCCACAGTTGGATTTTACCAGTGGAGGAAGAACAATATCTAATTTAGTACTTCATCATTTAGTCTCCTCTAGCCTCAGTTCTCCCCCACACTGTCTTGGCCAGAACACACTAATACATTCATTTAGTCTCCTCTAGCCTCAGTTCTCCCCCACACTGTCTTGGCCAGAACACACTAATACATTCATTTAGTCTCCTCTAGCCTCAGTTCCCCCCACGCTGTCTTGGCCAGAACACACTAATACATTCATTTAGTCTCCTCTAGCCTCAGTTCCCCCCACGCTGTCTTGGCCAGAACACACTAATATATTCCGGACGATACCCCAAGATACTTTACATCTGCAAGTAGTAAAATTTGATTTAGTGACTTGACCCCAAAACCTGACATTTGACAGCGATGATCACACAGCTCAGTAAGACAAGAGAGTTGGATGGATCTAGTGACATAAAATAGATGGCATCTGCAACATTCACAATCAGCAACATCTGACACCAAATTCCTTCCTCAAGTACTTTATTTATTTTTTCCAAAACAAAAGTCGCCTGAGTGGGTATGAGAGGTAGGCTTTGCTCCTTGTGCCCTAATCAATGAGAATAAAAAGCACTTTTTAAAAGTCCTGATACGAGTGCTTTAGCTTAACTACTCTGTGTAGTGGAACTAGTGACCAAACATTGCAAATCATAAACTGCAGACAGTGATGCATATAAACTCAGCAAAAAAACTAGACGTCCCTTTTTCAGGACCCTGTCTTTCAAAGATAACTGGTAAAAATCCAAATAAATAACCATAAACAATGAATGAACATGCACCTGTGGAATGGTCGTAAAGACACGAACAGCTTACAGACCGTGGGCAATTAAGGTCACAGAAAATTTAGGATAGTAAAGAGGCCTTTCTACTGACTCTTTAAAAACACCAAAATAAAGATGCCCAGGGTCCCTGGTCATCTGCGTGAACGTGCATTAGGGTCCATCATGGTCTGGGGCGGTGTGTCACAGCATCATCGGGCTGAGCTTGTTGTCATTGCAGGCAATCTTAACGCTGTGCATTACATTGAAGACATCCTCCTCCCTCATGTGGTACCCTTCCTGCAGGCTCATCCTGAAATGACCCTCCAGCATGACAATGCCACCAGCCATATTGCTCTTTCTGTGTGTGATTTCCTGCAAGACAGGAATGTCAGTGTTCTGCATCTCAATCCCATTGAGCACATCTGGGACCTGTTGGATCAGAGGGTGAGGGTTAGTGCCATTCAAATCAAATCAAATGATTTCTCCACTGTGCCAGGTGGAGATTATAACAGAACATGGCCAAGATGTTCAAATGTTCATAGATGACCAGCATGGTCAAATAATAATAATCAGAGTAGTTGTCGAGGGTGCAGCAAGTCAGCACCTCCGGAGTAAATGTTAGTTGGCTTTTCATAGCCGATCATTAGGAGTTTCTCTACCGCTCCTGCTGTCTCTAGAGAGTTGAAAACAGCAGGTCTGGGACAAGTAGCACATCCGGTGAACAGGTCAGGGTTCCATAGCCGCAGGCAGAACAGTTGAAACTGGAGCAGCAGCGCGGCCAGGTGGACTGGGGACAGCAAGGAGTCATCATGCCAGGTAGTCCTGAGGCATGGTCCTAGGGCTCAGGTCCTCCGAGATAGAGAAAGAAAGAAAGAGAATTAGAGAGAGCATACTTAAATTCACACAGGACACCGGATAAGACAGGAGAAGTACTCCAGATATAACAAACTGACCCCAGCCCCGACACATAAACTACTGCAGCATAAACACTGGAGGCTGAGACAGGAGGGGTCAGGAGACACTGTGGCCCCCTTCGATGATACCCCCGGACAGGGCCAAACAGGAAGGATATAACCCCACCCACTTTGCCAAAGCACAGCCCCCACACCACTAGAGGGATATCTTCAACCACCAACTTACCATCCTGAGACAAGGCCGGGTATAGCCCACAAAGATCTCCGCCACGGCACAACCCAAGGGGGGAACCAACCCAGACAGGAAGATCACGTCAGTGACTCAACCCACTCAAGTGATGCACCCCTCCTAGGGACGGCATGAAAGAGCACCAGTAAACCAGTGACTCAGCCCCTATAATAGGGTTAGAGGCAGAGAATCCCAGTGGAGAAAGGGGAACCGGCCAGGTAGAGACAGCAAGGGCGGTTCGTTGCTCCAGAGCCTTTCCGTTCACCTTCATACTCCTGGGCCAGACTACACTCAATCATATGACCCACTGAAGAGATGAGTCTTCAGTAAAGACTTAAAGGTTGAGACCGAGTCTGCGTCTCTCACATGGGTCGGCAGACCATTCCATAAAAATGGAGCTCTACAGGAGAAAGCCCTGCCTCCAGCTGTTTGCTTAGAAATTCTAGGGACAATTAGGAGGCCTGCGTCTTGTGATTATAGCATATGTGTAGGTATGTACGGCAGGACCAAATCAGAAAGATAGGTAGGAGCAAGCCCATGTAATGCTTTATAGGTTAGCAGTAAAACCTTGAAATCAACCCTTGTCTTAACAGGAAGCCAGCGTAGGGAGGCTAACACTGGAGTAATATAATCACATTTTTGGGCTCTAGTCAGGATTCTAGCAGTTTATTTAGTGCTTTATCTGAGTAGCCGGAGAGTAGAGCATTGCAGTAGTCTAACCTAGAAGTAACAAAAGCATGGATAAATTTTTCTGCATCATTTTTGGACAGAAAGTTTCTGATTTTTGCAATGTTATGTAGATGGGAAAAAGCTGTCCTTGAAACAGTCTTGATATGTTCGTCAAAACAGAGATCAGGGTCCAGAGTAACGCTGAGGTCGTTCACAGTTTTATTTGAGACGACTGTACAACCATCAAGGTTAATTGTCAGATTCAACAGAAGATCTCTTTGTTTCTTGGGACCTAGAACAAGCATCTCTGTTTTGTCCGAGTTTAAAAGTAGAAAGTTTGCAGCCATCCACTTCCTTATGTCTGAAACACAGGCGTCTAGCGAGGGCAATTTTGGGCTTCACCATGTTTCATTGAAATGTACAGCTGTGTGTCATCCGCATAGCAGTGAAAGTTAACATTATGTTTTCGAATGACATCCCCAAGAGGTAAAATATATAGTGAAAACAATAGTGGTCCTAAAACGGAACCTTGAGGAACACCGAAATGTACAGTTGATTTGTCAGAGGACAAACCATTCACAGAGACAAACATATCTTTCCGACAGATAAGATCTAAACCAGGCCAGAACTTGTCCGTGTAGACCAATTTGGGTTTCCAATCTCTCCAAAAGAATGTGGTGATCGATGGTATCAAAAGCAGCACTAAGGTCTAGGAGCAGGAGGACAGATGCAGAGCCTCGGTCTGACGCCATTAAAAGGTAATTTACCACCTTCACAAGTGCAGTCTCAGTGCTATGATGGGGTCTAAAACCAGATTGAAGCATTTAGTTGACATTGTTTGTCTTCAGGAAGGCAGTGAGTTGCTGCGCAACAGCTTTTTCTAAAAATGTTGAGAGGAATGGAAAATTTGATATAGGCCAATTTAGTTTTTTTATTTTCTGGGTCAAGGTTTGGCTTTTTCAAGAGAGACTTTATTACTGCCACTTTTAGTGAGTTTGGTACACATCCGGTGGATAGAGAGCCGTTTATTATGTTCAACATAGGAGGGCCAAGCACAGGAAGCAGCTCTTTCAGTAGTTTAGTTGGAATTGGGTTCAGTATGCAGCTTGAAGGTTTAGAGGCCATGATTATTTTCATCATTGTGTCAAGAGATATAGTACTAAAACACTTGAGTGTCTCTCTTGATCCTAGGTCCTGGCAGACCGGACCTGTTCACCAGACGTGCTACCTGTCCTATTATTTGACCATGCTGGTCATTTATGAACATTTGAACATCTTGGCCATGTTCTGTTATATTCTCCACCCGGCACAGCCAGAAGAGGACTGGCCACACCTCATAGCTTTGTTCCTCTCTAGGTTTCTTCCTAGGTTTTGGCCTTTCTAGGGAGTTTTTCCTAGCCAACGTGCTTCAACACCTGCATTGCTTGCTGTTTGGGGTTTTAGGCTGGGGTTCTGTATAGCAATTTGAGATATCAGCTGATGTACGAAGGGCTATATAAATACATTTCATTTGATATGATCGATCATAATGATCATCATAATGTTTTATTCACTTTGTAAATTGAATAACATAAAACTAGTGCTACAAAATGCCCAAGATCTCTGGAAAGAATGTTAATATGGAATGTATGTCTTGTGCATAACAGAGGTGAAGAGCATAACTGCAAAAATTCTTAGAGAAATGAACAAGAAACAGATTTAGACCAAAGTGGCATTCATACTGGTACAACAATGCCCTATCCCTACCTAACACCAACTTTATTGTTGAGAAAACTCAAGGCAAAAGCATAACAAATGGTGAACTACTATTTTTCTGAGTAACTCATTTCCAAATGTCCATATCTATTGAACATAAAGCCACAATAACAAACAAGACTTTGCCACAATGTCTCAATGAACATCGTCTGAAGGTCAAACACTAACATTATATTAACTCACATAAGACAACGTCCCACGGCAGCACACAACACCATTCAGTAACTGAGTAACTCTTTCTCTAGATGAGAGTTACTGTATTAAACCATGATTATATTACTATCAGAACAAAGGTGTTAATACAACTTCCAGGCTAAAACATGATTTACAAAAAGGCTAAACTCCACCTGAAACTACGCCTGTTGCTGTCACTGAGAACTATAGCTTCTCCAATGTATTAGCTAAAATCAGAGTAAACTATGAGACAAATACAGTGGCTATTATTATGGAGCCCTGTTGGCTCCAGGTTGTATAGCATGTCTGAAGCTAAAGTTGTGCCATGTCATCCTTCCAAGTCTCATTTATCACTTGAATGTAAGGAAGCCTGGGAAACAGAGCTACGTTTGGGGGTTAAGGTCAGTGAGAGACTGTGGCCCAGAGCCTGGCACTCCCAGTTGGCTGTAGGAGACTGTGGCCTGGGCATGGGACTTCCAGAGGGGACTGTAGGAGACTGTGGCCTGGGCATGGGTTGGCTGTACTTCCAGGGGACTGTAGGAGACTGTGGCATGGGACTTCCAGGGGACTGGCCTGGGCAGGAGGGGACAGTGGCCTGGGCCTGGGACTTCCAGGGGACTGTAGGAGACAGTGGCCTGGAACTTCCAGGGGACTGTAGGAGACTGTGAGCTGGGTCTGGGACTTCCATGGGACTGTAGGAGATTGGGCCTGAGCTGGGCCTGGGACTTCCAGGGGACTGTAGGAGACTGTGAGCTGGGCCTGGGACTTTCAGGGGGGTCTGTAGGAGACTGGGCCTGGCTTCCAGGCCTGGCACTCCCAGGAGGCTGTATGAGACTGTGGCCTGGGACTTCCAGGGGGCTGTAGGAGACTGTGGCCTGGGTTTGGGACTCCCAGAGGGTTGTAGGAGACTGTGGCCTGGGTCTGAGACTCCCAGAGGGTTGTGGGAGACTGTGGCCTGGGATGGCACTCCCAGGGGCTGTGGGCGACTTTGGCCCTGGGCTGGCACTCCTATGGGGGCTGTGCTGGCGCTGGGATTAGCACCCTCCACAGACACGCAGGACTGAGTCCCTGGAACATCAGGCATGGGCCCACCAGCTCTCTACTAACTATTGTTGTTAGTTGGCAAGCATGTGGGGCCTGCTCCTTAACATAGTGGTATGGAACACGCAAGCCCAAGGGCTCAGACATAGGAAATAGACAGGCATCTGCACGTGGACGCACACACACAAGAAAATTGTGATTTATGCTTACATTTGAACCAAAACACTTTAACAATGTTTTATATCATATAAAGAGCAACACAATATACTTTTGTGTCTGGCATTTAGCCAAATAACACATATCACCACATACATAAAATGCATAGCTCCCATCATGCAACAAATGTATGTACTGCGACCATTTCCATGACTACCAGTTACCTTTGAGTTGGCAGCATAGACTTCTATAACAAACAGTTGCCAGTCCTTTTCTGCTTGAATTGCTTTATTTGACACCAAATCAAATCAAATCAAATTTTATTTGTCACATACACATGGTTAGCAGATGTTAATGCGAGTGTAGCGAAATGCTTGTGCTTCTAGTTCCGACAATGCAGTAATAACGAGCAAGTAATCTAACTAACAATTCCAAAAAAAAACTACTGTCATACACAGTGTAAGGGGATAAAGAATATGTACATAAGGATATATGAATGAGTGATGGTACAGAGCAGCATAGGCAAGATACAGTAGATGATATCGAGTACAGTATATACATATGAGATAAATATGTAAACCAAGTGGCATAGTTAAAGTGGCTAGTGATACATGTATTACATAAGGATGCAGTCGATGATATAGAGTACAGTATCAACGTATGCATATGAGATGAACAATGTAGGGTAAGTAACATTATATAAGGTAGCATTGTTTAAAGTGGCTAGTGATATATTTACATCATTTCCCATCAATTCCCATGATTAAAGTGGCTGGAGTAGAGTCAATGTCATTGACAGTGTGTTGGCAGTAGCCACTCAATGTTAGTGGTGGCTGTTTAACAGTCTGATGGCCTTGAGATAGAAGCTGTTTTTCAGTCTCTCGGTCCCAGCTTTGATGCACCTGTACTGACCTCGCCTTCTGGATGGCAGCGGGGTGAACAGGCAGTGGCTCGGGTGGTTGATGTCCTTGATGATCTTTATGGCCTTCCTGTAGCATCGGGTGGTGTAGGTGTCCTGGAGGGCAGGTAGTTTGCCCCCGGTGATGCGTTGTGCAGACCTCACTACCCTCTGGAGAGCCTTACGGTTGAGGGCGGTGCAGTTGCCATACCAGGCGGTGATACAGCCCGCCAGGATGCTCTCGATTGTGCATCTGTAGAAGTTTGTGAGTGCTTTTGGTGACAAGCCGAATTTCTTCAGCCTCCTGAGGTTGAAGAGGCGCTGCTGCGCCTTCCTCACGATGCTGTCTGTGTGAGTGGACCAATTCAGTTTGTCTGTGATGTGTATGCCGAGGAACTTAAAACTTGCTACCCTCTCCACTACTGTTCCATCGATGTGGATGGGGGTGTTCCCTCTGCTGTTTCCTGAAGTCCACAATCATCTCCTTAGTTTTGTTGACGTTGAGTGTGAGGTTATTTTCCTGACACCACACTCCGAGGGCCCTCACCTCCTCCCTGTAGGCCGTCTCGTCGTTGTTGGTAATCAAGCCTACCACTGTTGTGTCGTCCGCAAACTTGATGATTGAGTTGGAGGCGTGCATGGCCACGCAGTCGTGGGTGAACAGGGAGTACAGGAGAGGGCTCAGAACGCACCCTTGTGGGGCCCCAGTGTTGAGGATCAGCGGGGAGGAGATGTTGTTGCCTACCCTCACCACCTGGGGGCGGCCCGTCAGGAAGTCCAGTACCCAGTTGCACAGGGCGGGGTCGAGACCCAGGGTCTCGAGCTTGATGACGAGCTTGGAGGGTACTATGGTGTTGAATGCCGAGCTGTAGTCGATGAACAGCATTCTCACATAGGTATTCCTCTTGTCCAGATGGGTTAGGGCAGCGTCATAACACGTTCTGACACAGTCATAACCATGTCATAATAGCTGACATCACGTGTCATAACCTGTTATAATATGGTCATAACACTGTTATAATATGGTCATAACACTGTCATGACACATATATTTACACCTGTCGTGACATATATGGAGTTATTTTATGTCTCGTTATGACACCTACATAAGAGTGTCAAAACCCACAAAATCTACCAGACAAGGCAAAACATTCCATTACACCGTAGCCTATATCAGTAGTATGCTTATGTTATATACATTTTTTATTTAATTTACCATATTATTCATTGTAATTGTGCACACATTGATTTCAGGAGCAGTTCAAGAACCCCTCTTTTTGACTGATGTCTGATATAAGGACATGTATGCAATAGGACTATCTGGCTTATATGATGATCATAATGCTTCTTGACTGTGTCATAAAGTGCATTTTTTGGGGTCCAAGTAAAGTGACATAGGATGGTCATAACACTTGATGACAGTGTCATTTCTTAAAGTTATTTAAAATATTATGAAACCATTTTTTTTAAACATTCATTACAACAACAAAGCATTTAAGAAAAACACATTTAAAATTAAAATAAATATCTTGACAAGAAAAAACAAGTGTTGGTTTTGAGACTCTTATGTAGGTGTCATAACTAGTCATAAAATAACGCAATATACACTATTTACATATTTACACCGGTCCACTGTAAGTGCTGTTACTGTGAAGTGGAAACGTCTAGGAGCAACAACGGCTCAGCCGCGAAGTGGTAGGCCACACAAGCTCACAGAACGGGGCCGCCGAGTGCTGAAGCATGTAGCATGTAAAAATTGTCTGTCCTTGGTATCAACACTCACTCCCGAGTTCCAAACTGCCTTTGGAAGCAATGTCAGCACAATAACTGTTCGTAGGGAGCTTCATGAATTGGGTTTCCATGGCCGAGCAGCCGCACACAAGCCTAAGATCACCATGCGCAATGCCAAGCATCAGTTGGAGTGGTGTGAAGCTCACCGCCATTGGAGAACGCTACCTGCCCAAATGCATAGTGCCAACTGTAAAGTTTGGTGGAGAAGGAATAATGTTTTTCATGGTTCCGGCTAGGCCCCTAAGTTCCAATGAAGGGAAATCTTAACGCTACAGCCTACAATGACATTCTAGACGATTCTGTGCTTCCAACTTTGTGGCAAAAGTTTGGGAATGCCCTTTCCTGTTTCAGCAAGACAATGCCCCAGTGCACGAAGCTTAGCAGGTGTCCACATACTTTTTGGTCATGTAGGGTATATTACAACAGGTGTAAATATAATGTAATGACAGTGTTATGACCATATTATGACAGGTTATGACAAGTTATTTAAGCTGTTATGACATATTATGACATGGTTATTACCGTATCATAACATGTTATGACACTGGGTGTCAAGTAAAGCCTTACTGCTACAGTAGCACTAATCCAGACTCCATTATTTTGGTATTTTATTAGGATCCCCATTAGGGAAAGGGGGATACCTAGTCAGTTGTCCAACTGAACATATTCAACTGAAATGTGTCTTTGCATTTAACACAACCCCTCTGAATCAGAGCAGTTGGGGGGTGGGGGGGCTGCCTTAATCGATATCCACATCTTCGGCGCCTGAACAGGTCAGGGTTCCATAGCCGCAGGCAGAACAGTTGAAACTGGAGCAGCAGCGCGGCCAGGTGGACTGGGGACAGCAAGGAGTCATCATGCCAGGTAGTCCTGAGGCATGGTCCTAGGGCTCAGGTCCTCCGAGATAGAGAAAGAAAGAAAGAGAATTAGAGAGAGCATACTTAAATTCACACAGGACACCGGATAAGACAGGAGAAGTACTCCAGATATAACAAACTGACCCTAGCCCCCCGACACATAAACTACTGCAGCATAAACACTGGAGGCTGAGACAGGAGGGGTCAGGAGACACTGTGGCCCCCTTCGATGATACCCCCGGACAGGGCCAAACAGGAAGGATATAACCCCACCCACTTTGCCAAAGCACAGCCCCCACACCACTAGAGGGATATCTTCAACCACCAACTTACCATCCTGAGACAAGGCCGGGTATAGCCCACAAAGATCTCCGCCACGGCACAACCCAAGGGGGGAACCAACCCAGACAGGAAGATCACGTCAGTGACTCAACCCACTCAAGTGATGCACCCCTCCTAGGGACGGCATGAAAGAGCACCAGTAAACCAGTGACTCAGCCCCTATAATAGGGTTAGAGGCAGAGAATCCCAGTGGAGAAAGGGGAACCGGCCAGGTAGAGACAGCAAGGGCGGTTCGTTGCTCCAGAGCCTTTCCGTTCACCTTCACACTCCTGGGCCAGACTACACTCAATCATATGACCCACTGAAGAGATGAGTCTTCAGTAAAGACTTAAAGGTTGAGACCGAGTCTGCGTCTCTCACATGGGTCGGCAGACCATTCCATAAAAATGGAGCTCTACAGGAGAAAGCCCTGCCTCCAGCTGTTTGCTTAGAAATTCTAGGGACAATTAGGAGGCCTGCGTCTTGTGATTATAGCATATGTGTAGGTATGTACGGCAGGACCAAATCAGAAAGATAGGTAGGAGCATTTGAACATCTTGGCCATGTTCTGTTATATTCTCCACCCGGCACAGCCAGAAGAGGACTGGCCACACCTCATAGCTTTGTTCCTCTCTAGGTTTCTTCCTAGGTTTTGGCCTTTCTAGGGAGTTTTTCCTAGCCAACGTGCTTCAACACCTGCATTGCTTGCTGTTTGGGGTTTTAGGCTGGGGTTCTGTATAGCACTTTGAGATATCAGCTGATGTACGAAGGGCTATATAAATACATTTCATTTGATATGATCGATCATAATGATCATCATAATGTTTTATTCACTTTGTAAATTGAATAACATAAAACTAGTGCTACAAAATGCCCAAGATCTCTGGAAAGAATGTTAATATGGAATGTATGTCTTGTGCATAACAGAGGTGAAGAGCATAACTGCAAAAATTCTTAGAGAAATGAACAAGAAACAGATTTAGACCAAAGTGGCATTCATACTGGTACAACAATGCCCTATCCCTACCTAACACCAACTTTATTGTTGAGAAAACTCAAGGCAAAAGCATAACAAATGGTGAACTACTATTTTTCTGAGTAACTCATTTCCAAATGTCCATATCTATTGAACATAAAGCCACAATAACAAACAAGACTTTGCCACAATGTCTCAATGAACATCGTCTGAAGGTCAAACACTAACATTATATTAACTCACATAAGACAACGTCCCACGGCAGCACACAACACCATTCAGTAACTGAGTAACTCTTTCTCTAGATGAGAGTTACTGTATTAAACCATGATTATATTACTATCAGAACAAAGGTGTTAATACAACTTCCAGGCTAAAACATGATTTACAAAAAGGCTAAACTCCACCTGAAACTACGCCTGTTGCTGTCACTGAGAACTATAGCTTCTCCAATGTATTAGCTAAAATCAGAGTAAACTATGAGACAAATACAGTGGCTATTATTATGGAGCCCTGTTGGCTCCAGGTTGTATAGCATGTCTGAAGCTAAAGTTGTGCCATGTCATCCTTCCAAGTCTCATTTATCACTTGAATGTAAGGAAGCCTGGGAAACAGAGCTACGTTTGGGGGTTAAGGTCAGTGAGAGACTGTGGCCCAGAGCCTGGCACTCCCAGTTGGCTGTAGGAGACTGTGGCCTGGGCATGGGACTTCCAGGGGACTGTAGGAGACTGTGGCTGGGCCTGGGACTTCCAGGGGACTGTAGGAGACTGTGGCCTGGGCATGGCACTCCCAGTTGGCTGTAGGAGACGGTGGCCTGGGCATGGCACTCCCAGTTGGCTGTAGGAGACTGGGCCTGGGCATGGGACTTCCAGGGGACTGTAGGAGACTATGGCCTGGGCATGGTACTTCCAGGGGACTGTAGGAGACTGTGGCCTGGGCATGGGACTTCCAGGGGACTGTAGGAGACTGTGAGTTGGGCCTGGGACTTCCAGGGGACTGTAGGAGACTGTGAGCTGGGCCTGGGACTTCCAGGGGACTGTAGGAGACTGTGAGCTGGGCCTGGGACTTCCAGGGGACTGTAGGAGACTGTGGCATGGGACTTCCAGGGGACTGGGAGACAGTGGCCTGGGCCTGGGACTTCCAGGGGACTGTAGGAGACAGTGGCCTGGAACTTCCAGGGGACTGTAGGAGACTGTGAGCTGGGTCTGGGACTTCCATGGGACTGTAGGAGATTGTGAGCTGGGCCTGGGACTTCCAGGGGACTGTAGGAGACTGTGAGCTGGGCCTGGGACTTTCAGGGGGCTGTAGGAGACTGTGGCTAGGCCTGGCACTCCCAGGAGGCTGTATGAGACTGTGGCCTGGGACTTCCAGGGGGCTGTAGGAGACTGTGGCCTGGGTTTGGGACTCCCAGAGGGTTGTAGGAGACTGTGGCCTGGGTCTGAGACTCCCAGAGGGTTGTGGGAGACTGTGGCCTGGGATGGCACTCCCAGGGGCTGTGGGCGACTTTGGCCCTGGGCTGGCACTCCTATGGGGGCTGTGCTGGCGCTGGGATTAGCACCCTCCACAGACACGCAGGACTGAGTCCCTGGAACATCAGGCATGGGCCCACCAGCTCTCTACTAACTATTGTTGTTAGTTGGCAAGCATGTGGGGCCTGCTCCCTTAACATAGTGGTATGGAACACGCAAGCCCAAGGGCTCAGACATAGGAAATAGACAGGCATCTGCACGTGGACGCACACACACAAGAAAATTGTGATTTATGCTTACATTTGAACCAAAACACTTTAACAATGTTTTATATCATATAAAGAGCAACACAATATACTTTTGTGTCTGGCATTTAGCCAAATAACACATATCACCACATACATAAAATGCATAGCTCCCATCATGCAACAAATGTATGTACTGCGACCATTTCCATGACTACCAGTTACCTTTGAGTTGGCAGCATAGACTTCTATAACAAACAGTTGCCAGTCCTTTTCTGCTTGAATTGCTTTATTTGACACCAAATCAAATCAAATCAAATTTTATTTGTCACATACACATGGTTAGCAGATGTTAATGCGAGTGTAGCGAAATGCTTGTGCTTCTAGTTCCGACAATGCAGTAATAACGAGCAAGTAATCTAACTAACAATTCCAAAAAAAACTACTGTCATACACAGTGTAAGGGGATAAAGAATATGTACATAAGGATATATGAATGAGTGATGGTACAGAGCAGCATAGGCAAGATACAGTAGATGATATCGAGTACAGTATATACATATGAGATAAGTATGTAAACCAAGTGGCATAGTTAAAGTGGCTAGTGATACATGTATTACATAAGGATGCAGTCGATGATATAGAGTACAGTATCAACGTATGCATATGAGATGAACAATGTAGGGTAAGTAACATTATATAAGGTAGCATTGTTTAAAGTGGCTAGTGATATATTTACATCATTTCCCATCAATTCCCATGATTAAAGTGGCTGGAGTAGAGTCAGTGTCATTGACAGTGTGTTGGCAGTAGCCACTCAATGTTAGTGGTGGCTGTTTAACAGTCTGATGGCCTTGAGATAGAAGCTGTTTTTCAGTCTCTCGGTCCCAGCTTTGATGCACCTGTACTGACCTCGCCTTCTGGATGGCAGCGGGGTGAACAGGCAGTGGCTCGGGTGGTTGATGTCCTTGATGATCTTTATGGCCTTCCTGTAGCATCGGGTGGTGTAGGTGTCCTGGAGGGCAGGTATATGTAGTTTGCCCCCGGTGATGCGTTGTGCAGACCTCACTACCCTCTGGAGAGCCTTACGGTTGAGGGCGGTGCAGTTGCCATACCAGGCGGTGATACAGCCCGCCAGGATGCTCTCGATTGTGCATCTGTAGAAGTTTGTGAGTGCTTTTGGTGACAAGCCGAATTTCTTCAGCCTCCTGAGGTTGAAGAGGCGCTGCTGCGCCTTCCTCACGATGCTGTCTGTGTGAGTGGACCAATTCAGTTTGTCTGTGATGTGTATGCCGAGGAACTTAAAACTTGCTACCCTCTCCACTACTGTTCCATCGATGTGGATGGGGGTGTTCCCTCTGCTGTTTCCTGAAGTCCACAATCATCTCCTTAGTTTTGTTGACGTTGAGTGTGAGGTTATTTTCCTGACACCACACTCCGAGGGCCCTCACCTCCTCCCTGTAGGCCGTCTCGTCGTTGTTGGTAATCAAGCCTACCACTGTTGTGTCGTCCGCAAACTTGATGATTGAGTTGGAGGCGTGCATGGCCACGCAGTCGTGGGTGAACAGGGAGTACAGGAGAGGGCTCAGAACGCACCCTTGTGGGGCCCCAGTGTTGAGGATCAGCGGGGAGGAGATGTTGTTGCCTACCCTCACCACCTGGGGCGGCCCGTCAGGAAGTCCAGTACCCAGTTGCACAGGGCGGGGTCGAGACCCAGGGTCTCGAGCTTGATGACGAGCTTGGAGGGTACTATGGTGTTGATTGCCGAGCTGTAGTCGATGAACAGCATTCTCACATAGGTATTCCTCTTGTCCAGATGGGTTAGGGCAGCGTCATAACACGTTCTGACACAGTCATAACCATGTCATAATAGCTGACATCACGTGTCATAACCTGTTATAATATGGTCATAACACTGTTATAATATGGTCATAACACTGTCATGACACATATATTTACACCTGTCGTGACATATATGGAGTTATTTTATGTCTCGTTATGACACCTACATAAGAGTGTCAAAACCCACAAAATCTACCAGACAAGGCAAAACATTCCATTACACCGTAGCCTATATCAATAGTATGCTTATGTTATATACATTTTTTATTTAATTTACCATATTATTCATTGTAATTGTGCACACATTGATTTCAGGAGCAGTTCAAGAACCCCTCTTTTTGACTGATGTCTGATATAAGGACATGTATGCAATAGGACTATCTGGCTTATATGATGATCATAATGCTTCTTGACTGTGTCATAAAGTGCATTTTTTGGGGTCCAAGTAAAGTGACATAGGATGGTCATAACACTTGATGACAGTGTCATTTCTTAAAGTTATTTAAAATATTATGAAACCATTTTTTTTAAACATTCATTACAACAACAAAGCATTTAAGAAAAACACATTTAAAATTAAAATAAATATCTTGACAAGAAAAAACAAGTGTTGGTTTTGAGACTCTTATGTAGGTGTCATAACTAGTCATAAAATAACGCAATATACACTATTTACATATTTACACCGGTCCACTGTAAGTGCTGTTACTGTGAAGTGGAAACGTCTAGGAGCAACAACGGCTCAGCCGCGAAGTGGTAGGCCACACAAGCTCACAGAACGGGGCCGCCGAGTGCTGAAGCATGTAGCATGTAAAAATTGTCTGTCCTTGGTATCAACACTCACTCCCGAGTTCCAAACTGCCTCTGGAAGCAATGTCAGCACAATAACTGTTCGTAGGGAGCTTCATGAATTGGGTTTCCATGGCCGAGCAGCCGCACACAAGCCTAAGATCACCATGCGCAATGCCAAGCATCAGTTGGAGTGGTGTGAAGCTCACCGCCATTGGAGAACGCTACCTGCCCAAATGCATAGTGCCAACTGTAAAGTTTGGTGGAGAAGGAATAATGTTTTTCATGGTTCCGGCTAGGCCCCTAAGTTCCAATGAAGGGAAATCTTAACGCTACAGCCTACAATGACATTCTAGACGATTCTGTGCTTCCAACTTTGTGGCAAAAGTTTGGGGAATGCCCTTTCCTGTTTCAGCAAGACAATGCCCCAGTGCACGAAGCTTAGCAGGTGTCCACATACTTTTGGTCATGTAGGGTATATTACAACAGGTGTAAATATAATGTAATGACAGTGTTATGACCATATTATGACAGGTTATGACAAGTTATTTAAGCTGTTATGACATATTATGACATGGTTATTACCGTATCATAACATGTTATGACACTGGGTGTCAAGTAAATCCTTACTGCTACAGTAGCACTAATCCAGACTCCATTATTTTGGTATTTTATTAGGATTCCCATTAGGGAAAGGGGGATACCTAGTCAGTTGTCCAACTGAACATATTCAACTGAAATGTGTCTTTGCATTTAACACAACCCCTCTGAATCAGAGCAGTTGGGGGGGGCTGCCTTAATCGATATCCACATCTTCGGCGCCCGGGGAACAGTGGCATTAGCTTTTGCTAAAGCAGCAGCTGCTCTTCCTGGGGTCCACACAAAACATGAAACATGACATAATAAAGAACGTTAATAGACAACAACAGCTCAAGGACAGAACTACATACATTTTTTTTAAAGGCACATGAAGCCTACATATCAATACATAAACACTAACTATCTAAGTCAAATAGGGGTGAGGCGAAGTGCCACGAGGGGTTGCTTTATCAGTTAAAAAAAACAACAGGTTTGCTGTTTATTTGAGCAATATGAGATGGAATGGCGTTCCATGCAATAATGGCTCTGTAACACTATACGCTTTCTTGAATTTGTTGTAGATTTGGGGACTGTGAAAAGACCCCTGGTGGCATGTCTGGTAGAGTAAGTGTGTGTGTCAGAGCTGTGTGTAAGTTGACAACGCAGACAATTTGGGATTTTCAACACATTAATGTTTCTTATAAAAAGAAGAAGTGATGCAGTCAATCTCTCCTCAACTCTTAGCCAAGAGAGACTGGCATGTGTAGCATTAATATCAGCCCTCTATATTAGCATTAATATTAGCCCTCTATATTAGCATTAATATCAGCCCTCTGATTACAATGAAGAGCAAGACGTGCCGCTCTGTTCTGGACCAGCTGCAGCTTAACTAGGTCTTTCTTTGCAGCACTGGACCATACGACTGGACAATAATCAAGATTAGACAAAACTAGAGCCTGCAGAACATTCTTTTTGGAGAGTGGTGTCAAAAAAGCAGAGCATCTCGTTATTACGGCCAGACCTCTCCCCATCTTTACAACCATTGAATCTATATGTTTTGACCATGACCGTTTACAATCTAAGGTATCGCCAAGTAATTTAGTCTCCTCAACTTGTTCAACAGCCACACCATTCATTACCAGATACAGTGGAGGTAAAGTTCTTAGGGAATGGATATGTACAAAATACAATGCTCTTAGTTTTAGAGATGTTCAGGACCAGTTTATTACTAGCCACCCGTTCCAAAACAGATTGCAACTTAGAGGCTTCACTGACTTCATTAGCTGTGGTTGATGATGCATATATGGTTGAATCCTCAGCATATATGGACAGACATGCTTTGTTTAATGCCAGTGGCATTAGCGGAATTACTTTGGCTTCCCTCCAGGCCTGAGGACAAAGACTTCCCTCTAGGCTCAGATTAAAAATATGACGGATAGGAATGGCTATAGAGTCAGCTACTATCTTCAGTAGCTTTCCATCTAAGATGTCAATGTCAGGTTTGTCATTATTGATAGATAACAATAATTGTTCAACCTCTCCCACACTAACTTTACAAAATTCAAACTTGCAATGCTTTACTTTCATTACTAGTATTTTTTATGCATGAGTACGATTGCTCACTGTTCGTTGTTGGCATTTCCTGCTTAAGTTTGCCCACTTTGCCAATTAAGTAATCATTAAAATAATTGGCAACATCAAATGGTTTTGTGACGAATAAGCATCTGATTCAATAAAAGATTTTGTCTTTCTGCCCATAATTTCATTTAAAGTACTCCAAAGTTTTTTTCCATCATTCTTTATATCATTGATATTGGCTTCATAATAGTTTCTTCTTCTATTTGTTGAGTTTAGTTACATAATTTCTCAGTTTGCAGTAGGTCAGCCAGTCAGATGTGCAGCCAGACTTACTAGCCACTCCTTTTGCCCCATCTCTTTCAACAATACAGTTTTTCAATTCCTCATCAGTCCATCTAGCCTTAACAGTTTTAACAGTCAGTTTCTTAACAGGTGCATGTTCGTCAATAATTGGAAGAAGCAATTTCATAAATTAGTCAAGTTCAGTGTCTGGATGCTCCTTATTAATCACATCAGATCAACAAATATTTTTTACATCATCCACATAAGAATCATAGCAAAATCTTTTGAATGTTCTCTTATACACTATTTTTGGCCTAGCTGTTGGAACTTTGGCTTTCCTGGATATGGCCACTAGATTGTGATCACTGCATCCAATGGGTACGGATACAGGTTTAGAACAAAGTTTTACTGTACTAGTAAAAATGTGATTGATACATGTGGATGATCTAGTTCCTGTAGTGTTTGTAAACACCCTGGTAGGTTGATTATTAACCTGAACCAGGTTACAGGCACTGCTTACAGTAAGCTTCCACTTGAGTGGACAGCTTGATGAAAACATGTCAATATTCAGGTCCCCAAGAAAGTAGACCTCTCTGTTTACATCACCTACACTATCAAGCATTTCACACGTTATTTAGATACTGAATGTTCGCACTTGGTAGCCTATAGCAACACCCCAAAAAGAAAAGGCTTTAGATGTGCCAAGTGAACCTGCAACCACAACACTTCAATAACATCTGACATAAGATCTTCTCTAAGCATTACAGGGAAATGGCTCTGAATATATACAGCAACACCTCCCCCATAAGCATTTCTGTCTCTTCTATAGGTATATCTGTGTACTGCTACTGTTGTATCATCAAATTAATTATCTAAGTGAGTATCAGAAATGGGTAATATATGAATGTTATCTGATGTTAGCAAGTTATTGATTTCATTAACCTTATTTCTAAGGCTACATATATTATTATGGGTTATTTACTTTCCTGGGTAGCCTATCAGAGATAGACATAATACTGGAAACAGCAAACAAAGCAAAATAAAAAATATATACATTCAGCAGTCCATTAATCAGTTGGTGTGTGTGTGTGTGTGTGTGTGTGTGTGTGCTGCAGGGTTGAAGCTACGAACCCATAGGCTTGGCTCTCTCATTCCTTCCAGGCTTCTGGGAGGGAGGGTGGACAATGAGTCTGTCATAGCAGATGTAAGCAATGTCTCCATGTGCTCTGGCAGCTTTCATGGCTGGGATAAGTTCTTTCCTCTTCTGGCGCACAGCTTCAGTATAGTCCTTGTTGAGGATGATATACATTCCTCTCAAGTTCTTGGCTCTCTCCAGAACAGCTATCTTGTCCTTGAACCTCAGAAACTTTACCACTATTAGCCAGGGCCTGTCACCTGGGCCGGTGGTGGGTTTTACAGTCCTGTGGGAGCGCTCCACCTCAATCTTCCTGTGGTCCATCTTCAATTTCTCAGAGATCATTTTCCTCTCTTTGTCCTCAGACTCCTTCCAGGTCTCATGTGGAGATTCTGAAATTCCGTCCACAACCATGTTGTTCCGCCTTGATTATCCCTTGAAGCCCTCTCTCAATGACTTGCATATTGCTGCCCTCAGTTTCACGGTACTCCCACTGGCTTTGGCCTTTGTCATTGGTAGCTTTATTAGTCAAATTATCTGTTTTGTTTGTCAAAACACTTGGCTATTTTCTTGTTAACCTGCTTGTAGAACTATTTTTGTTCCACTGCCCTCACTGCCCTCAACGGTACTCCCACTGGCTTTGGCCTTTGTCATGGTAGCTAGCAACGCATGTTAGGCTGTTCTGGATTTTTGTTTTAGATTCCGCCTCTCAAAGTTGAAGTGTACCTATGATAAAAATTACAGACCTCTACATGCTTTGTAAGTAGGAAAACCTGCAAAATCAGCAGTGTATCAAATACTTGTTCTCCTCACTGTACATAGTGGAGTGGGCTCCGACAGGTAAATAAATAATGCCCAGAATTATTTTTACAGGTAAATACCACAAAGCTGTCAGATGCTGAGCACAGGCAGGTAGATATTCCAAAAAATATCTGCTGTTTCCCTGGATGATATTTACTTTGTTACATCATCAAACAGAAGTCACCATTGCAAAAGGTGACCATACTCAATGCAATGAATTCTCAAAAGCCACAAAATAGGGGGCCCTAAGTGTTTACTAAGTGCAGTGTAACAGTCTCCGACGATCATAGCTGATTTGGTTCTGGGTGCTGAGATTAATGCATTTTTATCCGAGCATCCTGACTATACAACTGGCAGCAACAACAAACAAGGATATTATAAGGCCCTCTGTGACAATAATTTCCCTTGGCTTATGTGGAGTAAGTTAGTAAGCACATTTGTTCTTGAGTATTTGGCAAACACCGTCGCTTAGTACTTGAAGAGGAACTTCTAGTCTTTCTGGTCAGATGCCTGCACTCCAAAATCAGGAATTCAGGGAGCTGTTCTAGAGTATTAAAGCTGTATGTTGTCATACCGACAAATGAGATATATATACAGTGCCTTGCGAAAGTATTCGGCCCCCTTGAACTTTGCGACCTTTTGCCACATTTCAGGCTTCAAACATAAAGATATAAAACTGTATTTTTTTGTGAAGAATCAACAACAAGTGGGACACAATCATGAAGTGGAACGACATTTATTGGATATTTCAAACTTTTTTAACAAATCAAAAACTGAAAAATTGGGCGTGCAAAATTATTCAGCCCCTTTACTTTCAGTGCAGCAAACTCTCTCCAGAAGTTTAGTGAGGATCTCTGAATGATCCAATGTTGACCTAAATGACTAATGATGATAAATACATTCCACCTGTGTGTAATCAAGTCTCCGTATAAATGCACCTGCACTGTGATAGTCTCAGAGGTCCGTTAAAAGCGCAGAGAGCATCATGAAGAACAAGGAACACACCAGGCAGGTCCGAGATACTGTTGTGAAGAGGTTTAAAGCCGGGTTTGGATACAAAAAGATTTCCCAAGCTTTAAACATCCCAAGGAGCACTGTGCAAGCGATAATATTGAAATGGAAGGAGTATCAGACCACTGCAAATCTACCAAGACCTGGCCGTCCCTCTAAACTTTCAGCTCATACAAGGAGAAGACTGATCAGAGATGCAGCCAAGAGGCCCATGATCACTCTGGATGAACTGCAGAGATCTACAGCTGAGGTGGGAGACTCTGTCCATAGGACAACAATCAGTCGTATATTGCACAAATCTGGCCTTTATGGAAGAGTGGCAAAAAGAAAGCCATTTCTTAAAGATATCCATAAAAAGTGTCGTTTAAAGTTTGCCACAAGCCACCTGGGAGACACACCAAACATGTGGAAGAAGGTGCTCTGGTCAGATGAAACCAAAATTGAACTTTTTGGCAACAATGCAAAACGTTATGTTTGGCGTAAAAGCAACACAGCTCATCACCCTGAACACACCATCCCCACTGTCAAACATGGTGGTGGCAGCATCATGGTTTGGGCCTGCTTTTCTTCAGCAGTGAAAGGGAAGATGGTTAAAATTGATGGGAAGATGGATGGAGCCAAATACAGGACCATTCTGGAAGAAAACCTGATGGAGTCTGCAAAAGACCTGAGACTGGGACGGAGATTTGTCTTCCAACAAGACAATGATCCAAAACATAAAGCAAAATCTACAATGGAATGGTTCAAAAATAAACATATCCAGGTGTTAGAATGGCCAAGTCAAAGTCCAGACCTGAATCCAATCGAGAATCTGTGGAAAGAACTGAAAACTGCTGTTCACAAATGCTCTCCATCCAACCTCACTGAGCTCGAGCTGTTTTGCAAGGAGGAATGGGAAAAAAATTCAGTCTCTCGATGTGCAAAACTGATAGAGACATACCCCAAGCGACTTACAGCTGTAATCGCAGCAAAAGGTGGCGCTACAAAGTATTAACTTAAGGGGGCTGAATAATTTTGCACGCCCAATTTTTCAGTTTTTGATTTGTTAAAAAAGTTTGAAATATCCAATAAATGCCGTTCCACTTCATGATTGTGTCCCACTTGTTGTTGATTCTTCACAAAAAAATAGTTTTATATCTTTATGTTTGAAGCCTGAAATGTGGCAAAAGGTCGCAAAGTTCAAGGGGGCCGAATACTTTCGCAAGGCACTGTATATATTTTTTTAAACTGTCAGAATCTAGAGGTTATTACCTCAAAAGTTTTAGGGCCATTATTGGATAAGACAAGTCTACCATGGTGTACTCTCATAAAACCCCAGAGAACGATGAAGAGGCAAAATACTTGCAGTTGCAGTGGGATTGATGGGCTGTAGGAATATGATATAGGGGGTGTGGTGGGCGGGTTAAGCATGTATAGTTCATTAGTCTATTTGGGGGTCTGAAATACAGTAAGCTCTCTTGCCACTCTGTCTCCCTGTCTTGGTGTTGTCATCTGCTGCAGTCTCTGCAATATAGGAATTGAGAGACTTATATTTGGCTCAATTACCCTCACACTGATGGGAAACCAATGTAGGCTAGGCTACGCCTGTCAATGACCACTGTAATAAGACAGACAGTTGAAAATAGGTTGAAGTACATATAAACTGGTATGTGCAATGAATCTTCCCAAATCAAGCAAGTGAATGGCCAGTATTCAATTAGATCAGCCAAGTTTAAATGTGATTCAGGCATCCTCCTCCCTACCGGTAGCTGGTCTACACTATGATGACCATTTTACCCATCCCCAAAATGGAATTGTACAAGCAATCATTGAATCAATAACTTCACTGGCAACTCATTCAAATTGTTATCAGAGACCTTAAGCGGTACAACAGATATACAGTGTACAAAACATTAGAACCACCTTGACAGATTGACCAGGTGAACCTAGGTGAAAGCTAACATCCCTTATTGAGGTCACTTGTTCAATCCAATCAATCAGTGTAGATAAACGTGAGGAGACAGGTTAAGGATTTTTAAGCCTTGAGACATGGATTGTGTGTGTGCCACTCAGAGTGGGAAAGGGCAAGACTAAATATTTAAGTGCCTTTGAATGGGGTATGGTAGTAGGTGCCAAAGCACACTGGTTTGTATGTGTCCAGAATTGCAAGAACTGCAACTCTACTGGGTTTTTCAGGCTCAACAGTTTCCCCTGTGTATCAAGAATGGTCCACCACCCAAAAGACATCCAGCCAACTTGACACAACTGTGGAAAGCGTTGAAGTCCACATGGGTCAGAATCCCTGAGGACAGCTTTCAACACCTTGTAGAGTCCATACCTCCAGCTCAGTTGGTAGAGTACAGTGCTTGCAATGCCAAGCTAGTGTATTCGATTCCCGGTAAACACGTAAAATGCATACATTACTAAGTTGCTTTGAATAAAAGGAAATGGCATATCATGTATACATTATTAAAGCAATATGGCACATCGGGGGTTTGTGGTATATGGCCAATATCCCAGGTTCAGGGCTGTTCTTATGCACGACGCTATGTGGCGTGCCAAGATATAGCCATTAGCCGTGGTATATTGGCCATATACCACAAACCCCAGAGGTGCCTTATTGCTATTATAAACTAGTTCCAGAAGTAATTAGAGCAGTAAAAATAATTTGTGTCATACCCTTGGTATATGGTCTGATATGACACGGCTTTCAGCCAATCAGCATTCAGGGCTCGAACCAGTTTATAATATAAATATAATTGAGGATGTTCAAAAGGGGTCAGGTGCAACTCAATATTAGGAGTGTTCCTAATGTTTTGTCCACTCAGTGTATATCCAGAGGGTATATATCCTGCAGGCTACATAGGTACCAATCATTCATTTTGTAAATAGTAACACCATGCAAAATGTGGGCCAAATCCCCTTGCGCTGCTGTTTCTCCCATGCGGGGTCCAATAGAAGGTCCCTGTCCCAATCATCCTCTTGGTTTATGTAGACGTGCTCCGAGTCCGAAGTCATCATGTAGGAACCATATTGCACCTGCGTTTCAATTGCTGTCATTTCGATGTCTCCTTTGGGAGATGCTTATTCCCTCGACGTACTCAATTTAATTTGCACTTTTCAATTAAACATACACGCACTGAGCCGTCAACTCTTAAGCCCGCAAAACTGTAGGAACACTGGTGCACCCGCAGCACGAAGTAGACTGCACTCAAACCCCTGGTCAAAGCAGACACACGTAACAGCATCTCGTTACATATGACTGGCTTGACCTGGGGCTATGAGTGACACTAAAAAGACTAGGCAGAACTAGTGGATATGCATGTATGCCTCTTGCAGATGCATCGATCTAGACTGCAAGAGTTCTCATCTACAAATCAATAAGGGTCACAAACAAACATGTGTAAGATATTCATTCCAATCAAGTCCTTGATATGTAGCCAGCCATTTGTGACAGGACTTGGTGGGCACTGCCACTAACCAGAGGTCGCAGGTTCAGGATATGTGAGAAATGATCAAAATCAATGTGAAAGGCTTTATTCCACATTCACATAATGCAGAGCATTGTGTCATACTTCTTAGTTCAGTAAACATGTCCCTTCATGCCCATAAAAAAGTAGCCTCTTCAAAACAAATGAGTTGTTTCAATGTCATTTATTGAGACTTACAAAGAACAACGTGTCTTCATTGAAATGAATTTGACAGCTACAAATTAAAACAAATTCTCAATTAAGAATCAGGTGATCCATTTCTATATCTTTCAATAAATGGTTCTGCAATCAGCAACCTGTCTTTCATTTTCTGTAATGGACAAATAACAGTAATCTACAGATGTACAGTATTTTCCCTGATTTCTCATAAAGCTTGGTCTTACATATAATTTTCAGTTCTAATCCACACGCGTTCAAACAAGTCTCTGTAAAAATGTCAGGAATTCCAATGGACGAAAGATTGGGAAACTGGAAGAAAAACTGTTTAGTAGTGATATGATTAGTGCCAATTCGAAACTATAAACGTGACAGATAGGGGACTTTGATTGAAACCGTGCACGGTGTATCGTAGGCCGATATAGTCCAGCTCTCATTCATTGTGGGAGGCCACTGAAGTCCTCAATAAACACAGCAATACAAACTTAACAAAAACAATATGGTGGAATTTTGGTGTTTGGCTGCATTTACACAGGCAGCCCAATTCTGATCTTCTGCCCAATTATTGGCAAAAGATCCAAATTGGGCTGCCTGTGCAAAAACAGCCTAATATATCTTAAGTCAACCACATGATTACATTAAGGTTCCCAATCAATGTTTGAAAATTGTAATCAGACAATTTAACAGGGTGATTAGGATATGTACAATTTACTTAAACTAGACAGGGAACGTAGAATACTGAATGTTGTCCTCTTGACATCCATATCTTCTAAGCTAACGCAGCTGTGGAATGTTCTCGAGGTGACGGTGTTGTAGGCCTGTAGATATACTGGTTATGGGATCAGAGTGAGAGGGTTTGGGCGTTGTGCTGCAGATTGAAGGGGGGGGGTAGGTGAATTTGAGCGGGGCAGTGGTGCATTGGTTACTCACCCAGCATGCGTGGGACAGAGGTCGATAGCCCTACCTCCCTCCCTCCGTTCATCTGGCCTTTTGCGTACCACTGCGTCCTTAGCCGTTCAAAGCACAGCTGGAACGCCTCAGTTTTGAGCGTGAATGCACATCTTGTCTCACTGGAAATACCTCAGAAAAATATGCCACAACACAAGCATACGCAACAACTCCAGCATTCCCCAATCTGACCACCCTTAATTACAATAACTTAAGTTTCTTAAATCTGTTTTGAGTACAGGTTTAAAACCCATTTCTGTGATTAATTGAAGATTCATTTAATGACAATATACAGTGTGATTCATTTCAATTTGGCAAAATTATTCCTTTAAAAACATCAATAGAATCAAAGAAAATAAGAAAAATTCATGACTACTGTTGATGGGGGTCGTCTAATTTCGGAAAGGAAGATGGCCTCAGATAGAGCCATGACTGGACTATTTTACAGGCACATCTAGCGTCAACCCAGATCAGTTGGGTCTGCAAAAGGCTCAATAGTGTATGTGCCTTGTGGGGATTACCCTTATCAACCATACTAGTAGCAGTACTACAACTACAATGAGTGGAGTGTGGCCTCACTAACCCATTGGACAAGCCCAGACATTCAGGCCCTGGGTTCTTGTAAACTAGTTGTCTTGTGATAGTTTGTTGGGCTTCCAGCATCACAGACCTCAAATAAATAATAAAATGGCGTGCCTCGTTGTGAAGGAGGAGTGGGGTCAATGAGGGAAGTGTATGGTCGAAGTGCAGGCGTGGTCGGGGGCAGAGGGCTTTACCTTTGTGGGGACTGCGTCCACGGCATTGCGCGACTAATTTTCTTCCCCCGTCACACACAACATGGCGTCCAGGGACCCAGGAGCCATTTTAGCTGTAATAATTAGCGAGAAGGGAAAACGTAGCTGGAAGAGCAATAACAGTAACAATGTCATGCACTACAGTTTTAAAACATCACAGAAAGCCATATCAACGAATATACGTGCAATAAGCAGGTGCATGTTATCATGGTAACCAGAAAGAATGAGATAACGATTTAAATTTTTCCTATCAGAAGTTATATCCAATCCATAACCAACTGTAGTCTACAGCTCACTTCTACATCCAAATACTGTGACGCAGCAAGGCAACAAACATTTCTCATTCTAATGATATGATTGCCTTCAACTGTTCTTCTGACACCCACGGCGACAAACTAACAAACATCGCCATGAGGTTTGTGGCATGTTCTGAGGTAGGTGTAATGAAGAGCTAGGCTGAGACCAAGTGATAGAGCCCAATTGAGAACTGTTTGAAATGATCTTGTCATAGTTCACAAGAATGGGATAATCTTTGTTTAAAGTGTTTCCCTTCAGACGTGAAAGGTTGAAATAATTAGTAAATCCTTTGGAAAAAAAACATGGAAACGATTTAATATCATGTTTAATCGCATGTCTAATAATTAACCCGATAGGGAAAACATTTCCTATTTTAAATTATAAAAAAATACAGCCGCATGTTGTTTTATTCTCAAACCAAGTCACTCCTACTTTTATTACTTAAGCTTGAGGCTTAAGGTTTCAATAGGTTACATACTGAATAATAGAAACCAATAAGTTTCCATCAAACCTGGAGAGCCTAATGGCTCCATTTAAGACAATTCATTAATTTGATGGTCCAATTGAAGTAAATACTCTCACAGAATATTATGATCAGGATCGCACAGGAAGTTCACTTAGACCAAAAGAAAACAAAGAAAAGGAAAATGTTTGTCCTGTACAAGGTCAAACCACACAATGTACTGTGTGTGAAAAGCCCACTAGTTTTTGTCCTTTGGAGAAAAGGTGAGGCCCAAAATGGCAGTTGATTACCCTCAGATCCTGAAAGGCATGCTTAAAGGAAGCCCTCTGCATGCACTTGCCACCAGCAGGGCTTTCCACATTTCCATTTAAACCAAACAGAGGTGAAACCAGTTAAGTCACTAGGCTAGTATTCATGGTATAATAATAGAAAGCATTCATGCATCACTGTCTGCAAAAAAAAAAACGAGTTCCCCAGAAAATGCGAGTTTAAAGCTAGCCTGTCTAATCTTAAAGTGGTTTGCTAGGTTGGATTTCTATCTGATCAGTTCCAACGGGAGGACATGTGAGACGTGGGGAAGGACTACATTCCCAGAGGCCAGAGAAAAGTGAGTTTTTCACTCCAGCAGACGTGTAATGTTGTTGCAGCAAAGCGCCTGGGTCTCGCTCCCAAAACCCCAGACATTATGGAGAGAAAGTTTCATGACTGAGGTGTGAATGTGTATTCCTGTGATTGTTATAAAAGGTGAAGGCATCATGCTTTAAATTGATCCCCTAGAATGTTCACAAGTGTCCACACATACAGTCACACTGGTCCTCATGTCCAAATTAGCCTACATGTAAAGATACTTTGCCCCTTGCTTTCCATTTTTTTCTATTTTTTTTTTCTAAACACAAGCTCTAAAACCTTTAACCATTTTATTAACCAAAGATCTACATACGCTGGAACATATTGGAACAGTGACTTTTCATATCAAGGTCTTCGATGAAGGCAATATAAATTTAAAAAACAAAATCTGGCCAATGGAAAGATTAAGCTCTAAACTATATACACTACATGGCCAAAAGTATGTGGATACCCAAAATCATGGGTATTAATATGGAGTTGGTCCCCCCTTTGCTGCTATAACAGCCTCCACTCTTCTGGGAAGGATTTCCAGTAGATGTTGCTTCTATTCAGCCACAAGACATTAGTGAGGTCGGCACTGATGTTGGGCGATTAGGCCAACATCCCAAAGGGATGGGTTAAGGTCAGGGCTCTGGGCAGGCCAAGTTCTTCCACACCGATCTTGATAGACCATTACTGTATGGACCTTGCTTTGTGCACAGGGAGCTTTGTCATGCTGAAACAAGAAAAGGCCTTCCCCAAACTTTTGCCACAAAGTTGGAAGCACAGAATAATCTAGAATGTCATTGTATGCTGTAGCTTTAAGATGTCACTGGAAATAAGGGACCTAGCCGGAACCATGAAAAACAGCCCCAGACTATTATTCCTCCTCCACCATTTGAGCAAGTAGCGTTTCCCCCGGCATCCGCCAAACCCAGATTTGTCTGTCGGACTGCCAGATGGTGAAGCCTGATTCATCATCTGGACGTGTTTCCACTGCTCCAGAGTCCAATGGCGGTGAGCTTTACACCACTCAAGCCAACGCTTGGAATTGCGCATGGCGATCTTATGTTTGCGTGCGGCTGCTCGGCCATGGAAACCCATTTCATGAAGCTCCTGAAGAAACAGTTATTGTGCTGACGTTGCTTCCTGAGGCAGTTTGGAACTCGGTAGTGGGTGTAGCAACCGAGGACAGATGATTTTTACGCGCTTCAGCACTCGGCGGTCCTATACTGTGAGCTTGCGTTGACTACCACTTCGCGACTGAGCCATTGTGTGAGCTATTTTATACACCTGTCCACAACGGGTGTGGCTAAAATAGCTGACTCTACTAATTTGAAGGGCTGTCCATATACTTTTGGACATGTAGTGTATGTTAACTAATGGCTAATTTGGATGAGCTAAAGTCACCTTGAGGACAGAGGCAAGGCTCTGATTTAAAAAATGTATGGATCGATTTGGGTGCTTCCTTCATCGCTCAAAAATATACACATTTATTTTACACAATATATTTCAACAAGGCACTCCTCTGGTATGGATTCATATTCTCGCATATTTGACAGATTATGGGACGGGGATGTGTAAGGAAGAGCTGTCATTACAGAGCCCCCAGTACGCATCACAACCATACACTTCCTTAAAACCATAACGACTTCACAATATAGATTACTGCATTATGGGGCAGCGTTACTATCAAAGCAAAACCAGGCATACTATAAAGTGAAAAATCAACTACCGGTAGTCAGAATTGTGTTTAGAAAAGAGAAGATGCAAAACAGGGGAATTATAAATGGGCAAACTTGCAGTGATGCACATTTGGACCACAACTACATCACTCAAAACCCACACATTCACACACACACACATTCACACTGCAATGTAAAGGGTTATCGGTGCTCTGGCATGTGGGAGTAGTCAGGGCGGCGGAGGAGGGGCTCCTTGTGTGATGGAGGCGGATCATACGCTCTAGCTGGGGCGTAGGTAGCAGGCGCTTCCAGGTTGTGGGCCTCCGTCGGGGGCGGGGCCTGCATGGGCATCTGGTAGTTGGACATTGTGGGGGGCATCTGGGTCGGGGCTGGAGGAGGGTAGCCATATTGGTACTGCTGGTACTGTTGTTGGTACTGCTGGTACTGTTGGTACTGCTGGACCTGCTGATAGTACTCTGCATAGCATCTGAAGTTAAGAAAAGAGAAAGCCTGTTGAACACATTTGATCTGCTTCAAAATAACTAAAACTGCCCCAAACGTGCATCATGTACCTGGCAATGGGGTCTCTATCAGCAGCAGGGTCCTCTGGTCGGCCGGGTGGCGTTGGGAGGAGGGCGCGGCGTTTGGGGCGTGGCTGGGGGAAGGGCTGGGGCACAGGGTCAGGCAGCAGTGGGGTGGAGCGGCGTACTGGGCTGCGGTCCCTGTCCCCTGACTTAGTCCCCATCTGCTGCTCCGCTAGAACCTGCTGGCCCTGCTGGAAGAAGCGGGCCCGTGCTGCCTCAAAGATGGCCTGGGCAGTGGGTTCTGCACCCCCCATGGAGCCATAGGCTGAGCTGGCGTTGTAGAGGGCCGAGGCTCCACCATAGGCCGGGTTGACAGCAGCCTGGGCTGACGGTGCCTCTCCAGCTGTGGGGTCGTACTGGTTACTGTAGCCTTCTGCGTCCGATGTGGCTGAATTCTGATAGCTGGCGGCCTGGTTGGCTATAGAGTCGTATACCTGATCCGCTACAGAGCCGTACACCTGGCTGGCGAGGGCACCGTAGACCGCAGGGCTCACTGGAGTACCATCTGTGGCGCTGGCTGCCGTCATGCCCTTTAGCGCAGCGTACGTGGGATCAAAGCTCGTTGTGTTGTAGACAGAGTTGTGCAAGCTCTGCTGCACCTGAAGAGGCAGACCTGCAGCTGCAGCAACGGCAGCAGCCAGTACAGCAGCCTGACTCTGGTGGTGCTCCATATGAGGGTTGATGGAGGGGCTTTCAGTGGCATAGTGACTCATGATGGGGGCCTTTGCTGTAGTCGTGGTGGGATTACTGGGCTGCACATTGGAGAGCTCCACAGAGAGCGGTCGGCCTTTGAAGGTGGTCCCATGGAGAGCCTCAATAGCCTGCACTGCATCCTCCTTCCGCTCCATGTGTACAAAGGCATACCCCGCAGAGGAGGAGAGCCTCGCTGTAACCAAGCACAGAATGATAAGACAGTCAGCTAATGAAGTAACCACTAACCATGTTTACCATCCATTCTGATGAGTAAAAGTACAGGTTTGATAAAACTCACCATAGGCCTGATGGAAATGAAAATTGTCTTAACTTTCCTAAATGTTGACAAAACACGTTCGACAGGATTGTATAAAAACAATTTTATGGTGAAATATAATGTGATAAACTGTGGTGGATATGCTTTTTTTTGCATAGTTGTTGCTAGAATAACCATCATATGGAAGTAAATTTGCACTCATGCTATGTTGTGCGTCCTCCTACGACGAGGTGAAAAAAAACGCACAGTTTATTAACAGATAAAATAAGTTATGATGAGCCTGATGAGCTTGATGCTTATTTCCAATACATTTCAAAAGGTCTTAATTTGGATGCTGGTGACAAAGTTCAGTATCAGTATAATTTGAATACCCGTATTTGCTTAAAAATCTTTTGACAAGTGGATGGGAGGGTAGAGACTAACCTTTGACCTTATCACACTCCAGAACTTTCCCAAAGGTCTGAAAGAGCTCTTGCAGGTCCTCAGCAGAACACATGGCACTGAGATTCCCCACAAAGACCTTGGTGGAATGCATGGGCCTTCCGCGGGACTCTTCAACCACCAGGTTGCGGCCACGGAACTCCCGTCCATTCAGTTCCCTTATGGCTAGATCAGCAGCACCATCTCCCTGGAGATGGATGAAGGCAAACTGCCGGAGTACACTGCAGGTGACCACCTGTCCATATGGCCCAAAGAGCTGTGTCAGGTCCTCCTGAGAGGTGTCCAAAGCCAGGTTCCCCACAAAGAGCTTTATAGCTTCGTTCTTATCCGTTGACTCCATGGTTGGGTACACCTGGGGAAGGAGCAGGGTGTCAGTGACCTAGCTAGCTAATTTAAGTTTATATTTTAGCTGATGACATAACTGTTATTAAGGGACGTCTTAAGAAAAACCGCATGCAACCACTATAGGCAAATCATGAATATAGTAGTGTAATAAAACGTGACAAGTAACTAACAATAGTTTAACGCATAAAGCTAAAACTAGTCCATAGTCAACATTAGAAAACCTAGCTAGCAAGCTAACGTTAGTTTCCCCCTCCCTTCTCGAGTCGAGGTGGCATCAATTCAGTGATGCTTGGCAACACCCGATCAGGAAAAACAAGATGCTCATATCGTTACATGAATTTGCTGTACTATACACACATTAGTTGGTCGAGGTGTGATCAGATTTATCCTGGCTCGCTAGCTAGTTAGCTAAATGATCAATTCGGCGCGGATTAGAGTTAGCTTACTGACTAGCTAAACTAGCCATTTTGCGGTGTTGAAAAATAATGTTCAGAAGCAGTTTAACTAATTACATCTATTTGCAACTATTTAGAGCATTATGCACATTTTTATATCACATTGTGCGTTCATAAAAGTTGCCGAGTTAAACAAATATTACTCAAGTTTACACATATATAAAATAAGCACACTGTGCATCCATCTTACCTAACGTGGTGCAATATTTCCAATGACCACCTCCGGTTCCGATCTTTGAGAGAGTGACGTATGATATGTTCAACAAATCACTAGAGCAGAAGTCTGGTTATATGTAAACGTTCATGGCAGGCGTATTACACAATGTCGGCTACAATATTTTTCTACGATGTAAATGACCGTGTTGTTTGAGTGAAGTGAGTTTTGCTTATCACTCCAGCAGACGTGTAATGTTGTTGCAGCAAAGCGCCTGGGTCTCGCTCCCAAAGCCCCAGACATTATGAGTGTTACAACCATAGTGATCCTTGTATTCGAATTCCTAATGTTATGCTTTCAACCATTACTTATTGTTGTTGCATTTGCCTGGTAAATGATGTCAATCCTTTTCTCTAAAGTATCAAATTAAACAGACATGTACATTTCAATAAATAGGCTGTGTATGTCTGTAAAATATGTTAATAATTGCAACCTAATTTGGTTGCAATTGGTGGTGACCACTCGGAAGTTTAAAAATAATTGATGCAGATGAATTGTCTAGCCCTCCATCACAAAGTACAGGATACAGATAGATTGTAATTGTTTTTTAGAGGCGAATTTCCCATTAAAAATACTGTATTCAGGGAAAGCATTGTAATTGTGTTTAAGAGGCGAATTTCCCTTTGAAAATACTGTTTCAATTGAATTTCCGCAACGTGGTGACGGGCGCAGGCGTATTTAACCTTGGTTCAGGTTTGTTTCTCTCCCAAGTGTGAATGAAAAATATACGGAAGACAGCAGAGGAGTGCCAAGAACTTCTGAACTACAGCTTCACAGAGACTGGAGAGTCCCAGACAGACATCATGGCGTATCCACAGATTTAGGACTATTACATTCTCAACACTTTTGAAGTTTCAATGGCATTTGGAAATTCAGGGACCGATGGGATTTACAGTAGGCTATTTAGAATAATTTCTGTCACATTTTAAGGACGACAGGGGATCGGGAGATGGAGGTAAATTATGTCATGTCATTTATTTGAAAGTGTAAAACAACAGTTGCGAATATTTGTATGATTAGTGAAATCACGAGACCTGGCACTCATTAACTGAAGGTATGCAAGAAGACCGCAGATCAAGGAAGTGCCGCGCACAGAGTGGTACATACCGAGCAGCACACAAGGTATGTTGGAAGTCCATACCATGTCCACAAATAGGATGCTGTAATGTTATTATTTATACAAATAAAATAAGTTTTTTCAATTTACTGAATGAAGTACCCTTTGATATCATGGTCAGTTATTACAATATAGTAAACTGTTATTTATGGAAGAAGAAAAAATCATCACTGGTTCCACAACATAAGAGCTGTATAACGCCATGAATGAACTCATTTTAAACTACTCGTTTGGCACTACACCTTCATGTTATTCTAGTGATACTGTATATTCAGGTCCTGGCAGGTCATTCATTACACCTTCATGTTATTCTAGTGATACTGTATATTCAGGTCCTGGCAGGTAATTCATTACACCTTCATGTTATTCTAGTGATACTGTATATTCAGGTCCTGGCAGGTCATTCATTACACCTTCATGTTATTCTAGTGATACTGTATATTCAGATCCTGGCAGGTCATTCATTAGACCTTCATGTTATTCTAGTGATACTGTATTTTCAGATCCTGGCAGGTCATTCATTAGACCTTCATGTTATTCTAGTGATACTGTATATTCAGATCCTGGCAGGTCATTCATTAGACCTTCATGTTATTCTAGTGATACTGTATATTCAGATCCTGGCAGGTCATTACACCTTCATGTTATTCTAGTGATACTGTATATTCAGATCCTGGCAGGTCATTACACCTTCATGCTATTCTAGTGATACTGTATTTTCAGATCCTGGCAGGTCATTCATTACACCTTCATGTTATTCTAGTGATACTGTATATTCAGATCCTGGCAGGTCATTACACCTTCATGCTATTCTAGTGATACTGTATATTCAGATCCTGGCAGGTCATTACACCTTCATGTTATTCTAGTGATACTGTATATTCAGGTCCTGGCAGGTCATTACACCTTCATGTTATTCTAGTGATACTGTATTTTCAGATCCTGGCAGGTCATTCATTACACCTTCATGTTATTCTAGTGATACTGTATATTCAGATCCTGGCAGGTCATTACACCTTCATGCTATTCTAGTGATACTGTATATTCAGATCCTGGCAGGTCATTACACCTTCATGTTATTCTAGTGATACTGTATAATCAGGTCCCGGCAGGTCATTACACCTTCATGTTATTCTAGTGATACTGTATATTCAGGTCCTGGCAGGTCATTCATTACACCTTCATGTTATTCTAGTGATACTGTATATTCAGATCCTGGCAGGTCATTACACCTTCATGCTATTCTAGTGATACTGTATATTCAGGTCCTGGCAGGTCATTACACCTTCATGTTATTCTAGTGATACTGTATATTCAGGTCCTGGCAGGTCATTACACCTTCATGTTATTCTAGTGATACTGTATTTTCAGATCCTGGCAGGTCATTCATTACACCTTCATGTTATTCTAGTGATACTGTATATTCAGATCCTGGCAGGTCACAGTTGTTTTTTTGTCAGTTATACAATTGTCTCATTGGGTCAGTCTTATGAGGTTCAATAGCAGGCTTCAGAATAGGCTATTCATTCTGGACATGTTTTATTGCATTAAACATATGAATACTCATTTAAGCTATTGGTTTAAATTTTAGATCTGTACCTCTCAATTATTTGCTGGGTTAAATTAGCATTTTCACACACTTCTCTGTAGGTTTGGAGAGTGTTTTCACCAAGTCTCACCAAGTCTAAACTTGCCAGGCTTCTACAGAGACTTGGGCAGCAAGCCCTACATCCACCTCTTCTCTAGAATGGTGTTTTAGGCTCAGGGGCATATATACAGCAGCAGCCAATCCCTGGAAGGAAGTTGGAGGTGATAACAGCCTGTGCACATAACTACCTCTGTCAAAATATAGCCACACCTTCTCATATTCAAAGGGTTTAAAAAGCTAAGACAAAATTATACTTCAGTCCCAGCAAGTTCACTGTTGAGGGTCAGATCCTTAGGATATGTGCACACACTAGAGCCACACACACTAAATACCCTCACGTGTGGTGAGTCGTACTCAGTTGATGACATACACCCTCCAGATTACTCAGAGGAAGGAATACGGTTTGGGAGTTTCCCAAAAGGACAGAGAAGTAGTGGTCAGCACGGAACATAGAACACATGACATGATGCATGCTGGTGTTACCAGAACGGAACAGGAAGGGTACTGATTATGAAGCATTAGTCTGCGGAAGAGCAGAACCTCAAAGAATGTGTATTCTCTTGCTGGTGTTTTACCTTCAATGGGAAGCATCATTGTGGCAACATAAAGCATAACCACATGGTGTACAGATACCATATAGTACCCGTGCTATATACTGTATGTCTCTGTTCCCCAGATGCAGGAGGACCCGGTGTATGATTTCCCTGAGCCAGTAGGGAAGCCGATAGGAGAGAGGCGGGCTTGTCTTCAGCGTAGCTCCCTGAAAAGCATCAGTGTGCTGGACCGTCTGCTTCTCACACACCCCGTCTGGCTGCAGCTGTCCATCAACTCTGCTACCGCTCTGCACATCCTACAGAGGGAGCCGCCTGGGGTGAGACCAGTGGAGGCTGCTGAGGGGAGGATGGCTCATAGTAATGGCTAGAATGGAGCAAATGGAATGGCATAATTTTGTTTGATGTATTTGATACCATTCCACCTATTCCACTCCAGCCATTACCACGAGCCTGTCCTCCCCAATTAAGGTGCCACCAACCTCCTGTGGGTGAGACACAAAACCGCAAACAAACCACAACCTAAGTTTGCATATATCTGTCTCTCTGCAGACCTTTCTAGTGCGCAGGTCCAACACCTCGCAGAAGAAAGTGCTGTGTGTCAGGCTTGCAGATGACTGCCTCCCCTCCTTTTTCAAACAATTTGTCATCCAGGAATTGGACTCCAGTGAGTGTTGAAAGAGAAAACCAGAGATGTTCCATCTACAGCCCGTTGCAGTGAACGATGAGGGTCTTACTAATGATCTTATCCTTGCATCCCCATTTCCCTTCCATTCACAGCTTTCTCCTTGGAGAGAGCTGCTATCAGTTTCCCTGACCTCTGCCGGCTCATCGCCTTCTACTGTGTTAGCCGGTATGTTCTACATCACACTAGAATAGGTTCAGGACCTTTAGACCAATCAGACCTGTCTATAAAACCTACTGTATGTGCTGTATATTTCAGGGATGTGTTGCCCTTCCCCCTGGAGCTCCCTGAGGCCATAGTCAAGGCTTCATCCCACAAACAGCTGGAGTCCATCTCCCACATGGGAGTGGGTAGGTACCACAGAGTGGCTCAGAGGTCTGATGATCCACCAAGGTCTTGGCGATTGTTGAAATGCTAGCTGCCATTGTGTGCTGTACACAACTTCTCAACAACTCATCTCTAGGTTTCTTCCTTGGTTTCTGCCTTCTATTGAGGTTTTCATAGCCACTGTGCTTCTGCCTCTGCGTTCCTTGCTCTTTGGAGTTTTAGGTTGGGTATCTATCTGTGACAACTGCTGATGGAAAAGGGACATTCGATTGATTGATCAAGGATAGCCTTGAAGAATAATGCTGACATAGTTTTCCTTCTTTTTCATTCAGAGTTCTGGAGCTCCCCGCTGAACTTCAGAGGTCCACGCAATGGGCCCCCACCAGTGGAGGAGGCACCGCTGCCCCCTAGCCCCACCCCTGAGGATTGTGCCACACCCGAGGAGAGCCCCACCCTGTTTCAAGAGTTCTGCTCCATCCAAACACGCAGCCCCCGGGAGCTGAACTGTGGGGCAGCAGGCCAAGGGGCTCTCTGTTTCATCAACCCACTCTTCCTGCAGTTCCAGACTGCACTGCACAGACGCCGCCACCAGTTCAAACGCAGCCTCAAGGTGCGTGTCTCCACTGAGAACTCTAGCCCCTTCTCCCCACCATTTGCTCCTCCCCCTCCCCCACCTCTGCTGGCCAAGAAAAAGAGCAAGAAGGTCCATCAGGCCAGTAGAGCAGTGGAGGCCAGAGTGGAGGGTGAGGGAGGGACAGCACCCGTCCAGGAGGACTCAGACTACTTGCAGCCATGCTTGGTTCTTCCAGTTCTTCCGAAAAAGACCAGGGTCACACCCACACTGTCTCCCACTGCAGAGGAGGATGACTACCATGTGCCCATAGGTCTTCTGCAGGGACTTGGCCAGGAGAAAGGAAGTGAGGGGGAGGAGGTGAGTGAGGAGGTGGATCTCTTGCTGGAGCAGAGATATGCTCCCTCCCTGAGTGAGCTGGACAGCAGCAGTTCCCTCAGCAGCTTGGAGGAGACAGAGGAGAACTCAGAGCGACCTCCCCTCACCAAGGGAACAAGTAACCCCTCACCCCCATGCACCTCTCCCGCTCATCAGCCCGTCTCAGGCTTGCGCAAGCTTAGTGCAGCTTTTGTGTCCTTCTTTGTGCCTGAAAAGCGCGTGGCGAGGCTGGTGGAGGACCTGTCCCGTGACAAGAGGACTGCGTTTGGTGTCCTGGTGCAGGACTTCCTCAGGCAGCAGCACGAGGTGATCAAGCCTCAGTGCCAGAGATCTGGCATAGAGCTACTGCAGGGCATCCGTCTCTTCCTCTCCCAGGCCAAGATCTTCCTGCTGGACTGTGGAGACCTACAGCCCCCCATTGAGACCATGGTGCATGATGATGAGAAAGGTACAGCAGACATTAGTCAAATGAACAGTCAAAATATGCTCAGTCACTTTAAATACAACTCGTACTAGCATGTTTCCCTAGTGATGATGACATGTGACATTTTATGAATGTGCTTGTTTGTGTGCAGACCTGGTGCTGGAGAAAGCCATGTTCCGCTGTGTGCTGAAACCTTTGAAAGGACAGATAGATGGGACACTGCAAACTTTGCATGAGCGAGACCGCTCTACCCAAAGCATGGCAGAGAGCCTGGCTAAGGCCAGGGGAAAGACCCCGTTGGAGTGTTTTGGAGTGCGGGTGGGAGTGCCGGATGCTGCCGATGTGGAGAAGGTGCTGCAGAAGTTAGCTCTCATGAGGCGGGCATACTCTCCCATTGACAAGGTTGTGCTGCTTCTGCAGGTCTGCAAGCTCATCTATAAAGCCATGAAGGACAATTCAGGTGAGGGCTTTTCTTTGAGTGAATGTGATAGAGAAATAAACATTACAGAACCAACAGCTGCTATCCCTACCATCGTTGGTCTTGTCATGTCTTGTGTCAACATGGTTGCTTTGTCTTCATGAGCAGGCCAGGAGTTCGGTGCAGATGACTTCCTGCCAGCCCTGTCCTATGTCCTCGTACAATGTAACATGCCTGAGCTGTCTGTGGAGGTGGAGTACATGATGGAACTGCTGGAGTATTCATGGCTCAAAGGGGAGGGTAAGGCTTTAAATGTGAAGTATTTATACTTTAAATGTGAAAATATTTTGAATAGTATGCGATGCCAAATAGCCATTTTGTAATGCTTGTACCAGGTGGGTACTACCTGACCAGTGTGTATGCCAGCCTGTGCCTGATCCAGAGCAAGCCTGAAGTAGTACCCTCCAGTGGGCTGACCCGCGAGGCCAGAGACTCTTTGAAAGACTGGAGCCGGCGCCGGAGCCTCCAGGCGCAAAGCCAGAAAAACTTACGACAGCAACTGGTACGGCTCAATTAATTGATTTATTAGCACCAATACTGTGTAGCAGGGGTAGGAAACTATACTGAACAAAAATATAAACGCAACATGCAACAAATTCAAAGATTTTACTGAGTTACAGTTCATATAAAGAAATCAGTCAATTTAAATACATTTATTAGGCCCTAATCTATGGATTTCACATGCCTGGGAATACAGATATGCATCTGTTGGTCACAGATACCTTAAAAAAAGGTAGAGGTGTGGATCAGAAAACCAGTCAGTATCTGGTGTGATCACCATTTGCTTCATGCAGCGCAACGCATCACATCTCCATTGCATAGAGTTGATCAGGCTGTTGATTGTGGCCTGTGGAATTTTGTCCCACTCCTCTTCAATGGCTGTGCAACATTGCTGGATGTTGGCAGGAACTGGAACACGCTGTCATACCGTAGCATAGCATCCCAAACATGCTCAATGGGTAACATGTCTGGTAAATATGCAGGCCATGGAAGAACTGGGACATTTTTCAGCTTGCAGGAATTGTGTACAGATCCTTGCGACAAGGGGCCGTGCTGAAACATGAGGTGATGACAGCAGATGAATGGCATGACACTGGGCCTTAGGATCTCGTCACGGTATCTCTGTGCATTCAAATTTTCATCGATAAAATGCAATTATGTTCATTGTCCATAGTTTATGCCTGCCCATACCATAACCCCACCACCACCATGGGGCATTCTGTCCACAACGTTGACATCAGAAAAACTGCTCGCCCACGCGATGCTATACACATGGTCTGCAGTTGTGAGGTTGGGTCTACGCACTGCAACATTTTCTAAAACAATGATGGAGGCAGTTTATGGGACATTCCTGTAGTCAGCATTCCAATTGCACGCTCCCTCAAAACTTGAGTCATCCCTGGCAACAAAATTGCACATTTTAGAGTGGCCTTTTATTGTCCCAACCCAAGGTGCACCTGCGTAATGACCATTCTGTTTAATCAGCTTCTTGATATTCCACACATGTCAGGTAGAGCATTATATTGGCAAAGGAGAAATGCTCACTAAAAGGGATGTAAACAAATGTGTGCACAATATTTGAGAGAAATAAGCTTTTTGTGCGTATGGAACATTTCTGGGATCTTTTAATTCAGCTCATGAAACCAACACTTTACATGGTGCGTTAATATTTTTTTCAGTGTAGATTCAGCCACGGGATGATTTTAGTCAGCGGAACAGTTATAATTTGTGTACTGCAAATTGACCACAACTAAGCCCAAAAAGAGATTCATTTTGGATATTTTCAAATACAAACTCATTTTTAGCTTAATTCCTTTAGACTTTACTGTCCTTTTTTAAAACCAAAAAAACTGAAATATCCCCTTTCCCCCCTTGCAGGCTAATTTCTGCCTGTTCCCGAACCCCACTGTGAAGAATCCCACATCTAGCAGTAATACTGAACAGAAATGAACACACTCATCATAACAGATGTGGAATAATATGCCACAGTAGAATATCCCTGTACCCCAAAGCAACCATAAGGAATACTTGATACTGTTCTCCTGGGTACATCACTTTTCATTCTGTGTTGCAGAGGTGTGTCAGGGTTCTGTTTCAAGATGGAGAGAACAGCTGGATGAAAACCCTGCAGTGGAGGGCAGGAGTTAGTGGGGGGGCCCTGACCCAGCTATGTGCTGCTAAATTTGGGGTGGACAACCCAGAACTGTACAAACTGTACTGGCGGAGTGAGGGGGAGATCAAAGACCTCCCAACACAGGCCCAGATCCAGGACCTACAGGGCCAAGGCAGCAGTGGGACACCCCTCATATACCAGCAAGCCAACCAGAATCAACTCAAGACTCGCAAACAGGAGACGGTGGACCTTATGGGATTACCTTGAGAGGTCCACTTTGGTATCCACACATTATTGACCGATCTTCTTAAACCACTCAACTGCTAGAAATAATTGCTTTGTACTTTATTAAACTATTTAAATGATTTTTTTCTGAATGGAGATGGCAGACCTGCCAACCCAGTTCAACTTTCCAGATTACCAGAAGCGCGCGGCCCATTGGAGATTCATCTCGCAAATCTAGTGCGAAGGCATTTTAGAAACATTGCCTCTATAGCTAATACCGGACACTCATTCATTCTTCATCGCGCAGTCTTCTAAACTCCCGACTCCATTTAATGCCAAGATGTTTATATTTATTTGTGATTATACTTTTGTAATGCTTTTTGTGACGTAGATCATAATTAGTTAGTCTCAGGTTGCGTGAACCTCGTAATGTTACGTGGAAAATGGGATGCAGAATTAAATGTATATCACACTTGAACAATTGCGACCAGTTATTTTTCGTATTTGCATTTCTATTCACTAACAAATGCGAGTGAACTGCTGGCACGTTAGAGCCCACTGAATGTCCGCCAACGTTAGCTTGAAACAATTCGTGTTTACCTTTCCACAACACACGGAGTCGAAAAGGGATTTGTCCATGTTTAAGTAAAACTGACAGTCGGCAAACTCAGCATGTCAACAAACAGAAAGGGCAGACACAGGATAGCTACGTCGAATAATGATGTATTCATCTCCATGTCCGTTGACACAAACTCCGTATATGTCTGTGTTGCAGCTCGAGAATCGGGATGTTAGATTTACTCAGGGGATTTATTTTTTATTAAAATGTAACACAAATCAGGCCCTATTCATTTCTACGTACTTTCAATTCGGACCTCGTACATGGACAGAAAATGGCGTAGTTGGTATGCAAAATGCGTGCATGTTGGCAGGTCTGAATTTGCAAGGTAATGAGAAATAAATACAAAGGTCGGTGTAAATTATATTCCAATGTGTACCAGTTTAGTATGCAGCTGATTACACAAGTTATCTGAGATATTTTTCATAACAAAAAACAGATATCGGTCTTATTGTTTTAATCAAATGTATTTTTGTATAGGTTGTTTCTCAACAACCTAACCAAGAGAGAGACTTACAGTACTGTGGACCCTTTGACAATGCTTTGCCTTTGACCATGTCACAGTGGTGGCTTCAAGTGCCCTGGACACAAGGGACAAAAAGCTTATCATATGATTAATATTATTTGGAAGGAGTTCTATAAAAAGAACATTGTCAAGACAAAGAGCAATTGAAATGTGTCAACAAAAGCTTAATAAGACTGTGGTTGGGATTTGATTGACACAGTTGATGGTGAACTGTGTATAGTCCCCTTGAGTCACTTAGCTTTTTTTAATACTCTGGCCTTGTTTCAAACTGACTTCAAGCTCCTACCACTAGGTCCTTTCAAAAGATTGTTTACACTGTTCCTATCCTTCCTGATATTGGAAGGGGGAAATAACTGTATAATGATAGGGACTTAACGTAGTTTGAAACTGTGCCTCGGGGTTGAATGTCTCCCAATTACAGCCATAACCACATGTGCATTCTACCCTTGACTGATTTAGGCATTTGACAGTGAAAGATCCTTTCTCATGACAAGTCCACACAGACCAGGGATGTTTCAGTCAGAAGCAGGCATGGGCAGGGCAGTAGCATGTCTGGGTCTTAGCAGTGCTTTGACTGTATCTGCACTGTTCAATCAGCACCAGCAGGGGGCATCCCTCTTGTTCAGCTCCAGCAGGTGGGCCTCCACCTCCTCTGCGTCATCTGCAAACCGTTCTGTGAAGGAGCGGATCAGTCCGGCTGCACTACCCTCGTATTCCACCAGCTCCACACTTTCACCTGCATCACACAATACATCAAGGCTTAGAACAACAATGGCGTATGTGCCAGTAGAATGGTTTAGGCTGAGTGATAAAAAAAAGTCTTATTATCAAGAAAGTAGACCACTTAGTAGGAAGATATATGAAGGGCCATTTAAAATGTAGACGTGTGTCTTGGCATTAGGACAGGGGTAAAAAGACTGACCTTTGACCCTTGTGTTGGCCTGAACAAACATCTTGCGAGCCTCTTTGCGCAGGAGAACAGTCTCCCGCAGGCGGAGGAAGTTGTGAGAACCAGTGTCTGACACAGCTGAGTAGCCCTCATACAGAGCTCTGCCTCCCTCCACATCAGCTGTGGACTTGATGACCTGCAGGGACATGGATTATAATGGGTCAAATAGGAGACTTGATTAGATTTTTAAATTGAATATTAATGGCTGGTAATTTACCCCTGTAATCCCAGCCATGACCAAGACATTTTCTAGGCTTCTACGACTGTACCTGTAGTTTGCATAGGAACCTCTCGATGGCAGCTTTGCCCACAGTGTGGACCTTGCTGCGGTCCAGCGTTATGAGGGCATCTGGGCGCCCATCCTTTCCTGTGCTCTCCTTCAGGTTCACCAGCCCCTCGCCAGCCTCCAGGAGCACCCGTAGGATCACAAAGCGAGCCTGCATGTGGGCCTGAGACAGAGTCAACAGGAGGTTCAGTCAAACAGATACAAGGGGTCACATATAGCCTCATACTACCAGACTGATTAACACTGCAGCGAACCATTCATGTAAACACGCGAGATCATGCTGGCTCACGGGACTAGCGCTCAGTCAGTGGGAAAGCAATTCAAAAGAGCTTTAGAGTAAGAAAGACAGCATGATAGGCTGTACTATACAAAGGACTGAACTCCGCTGACCTGTCTCCAGCTCTTGCTCTCGGGGGTAAAGAACTCCAGGCCCAGTAGGCCAGCTCGCACCATGTTGAGCCAGTTGATGTACACCACCTCCTTTGCATCCTCGTCCTCATGGCCAAAGATACTGCAAACCCACAGGGACATCATCCTCGTTAGAGCATCCTGATCCATATAAGATCACTGTTTATATATTCATGTAGCTTCAGTGAGTAACAGAGTATGTGTGTGTGCACTTGCGTAAAGATACCTGAGCACGTGTTTGTTGAGGCAGAGGTAAAGCCCCACACACTCGGCCCTACACTCTTCATAGGAGCAAGAAATAGTGGAAAATTTGCTGTCCCATGTTTCATTGCCTTTGTACCAGGTGGTGATCTGAAGCACATAAACCATACTTTAGACAATACTTAAACCAGAAATTTCAAGATCATAGATACACTATATATACAAAAGTATGTGGACACCCCTTCAAATGAGTGGATTCGGCTATTTGCTGACAGGTGTATAAAATCGAACACACAGCCATGCAATCTCCAAAGACAAACATTGGTAGTAGAATTGCCTTACGGAAGAACTCAGTGACTTTCAACATGACACCGTGATAGGATGCCACCCTTCCAACAAGTAAGTTTGTTAAATTTCTGCCCTGCTAGAGCTGCCCGGTCAACCGTAAGTGCTGTTATTGTGAAGTGGAAACGTCTACGAGCAACAATGGCTCAGCCACGAAGTGGTAGGCGACACAAGCTCACATAATGGGACCGCCGAGTGCTGACGCGCATAAAAGGGTCTGTCCTCAGTTGCAACACTCAGTACCGAGTTCCAAACTGCACCTGGAAGAAGCATTGGGAGCTTCATGAAATGGGTTTCCATGGCCAAGCAGCTGCACACAAGCCTAAGATCACTATGTGCAATGCCAAGCGTTGGGTGGAATGGTGTAAAGCTCGCCGCCATTGGACTCTGGAGCAGTGGAAACGCATTCTCTGGAGTGATGAACCATGCTTCACCATCTGGCAGTCTGATGGATGAATCTGGGTTTGGTGGAGGCCAGGAGAATGCTACCTCCCTGAATGCATAGTGCCAACTGTAATGTTTGTTGGAGGAGGGATAATGGGCTGGGGCTGTTTTTTATGGTTTGGGCTAGGCCCCTTAGTTCCAGTGAAGGAAAATCAATGCTACAGCATTCAATTATATTCTAGACGATTCTGTGCTTCCAACTTTGTGGCAACCGTTGAGGGAAGGCCCTTTCCTGTTTCAGCAAGACAATGCCCCTGTGCACAAAGCAAGGTGCATACAGAAATGGTTAGTCGCGATCGATGTGGAAGAACTTGACTGGCCTGCACAGAGCCCTGACCTCAACCCCATCGAACACCTTCGGGATGAATTGGAACGCTGAATGCGAGTCAGGCCTAATCGCCCAACATCAGGGCCGACCTCACTAATGCTCGTGGCTGAATGGGAGCAAGTCCCCGTAGCGATGTTCCAACATCTAGTGGAAACCTTCCCAGAAGGGTGGAGGCTGTTAAAGTAGCAAGGGGGGGGACTGGTCATGGCTCACCTGGGGGGGCGGGGGGCAACTCCATATTAATGCCCATGATACTGGAATGAGATGTTTGACGAGCAGGTGTCCACATTTTTCTGGTCATGTGCTTTACCCCGACAATAAATGATGCTGTCTCAGAATCAGTCCAAAGCAAAGAATTAATAAAACTTATGATACCAAACGACTGATGTATAAACTCACCTGTTCTCCAGTCTCAGGATTTCGAACATTATCCTGCTCGAAGTTGAAATTCCCCTTCTCATCCTGTACACGTGACAGCACATAATGATACACTTAATCATTCACAATGGCTGTAACTGAAAACCATACATTTAGATATTAAAGGAGCAATGTGCAGTTCAATCAATAGCAAAGCGGTCACCTGGCCACTGTTATGGTAAACAGCTTGGGGGGGGTGAGCTGGAGAAATGTAAGCACTCAAATGCATAGACTAGGCTATGGATGCAAAGACTGACCATGCATGACATGAGCATGGATAGAGAGGACTCGCTCTCGCTCACCTGGACAAAGAGCTTCCCACTGCCATGGCCCAGCAGCTCATGGAGGCCAACCTGCACCTCGAAGGAGGGCCCCTTCCACTTAATGTACATATCCTGAAAGACAAAGAGCGACCATTGAAGGAACTGAAAAAGATCCGACTGAGACATAAATTGTATCTTTGATAGGGCCCTGTGTTTTGTGCAATAATGCCACATGACCTGGATTTTAACATTTATTTAATGCTTTTCCATAAATTTATCTAGCTTTTTTTCATGTCAGATAGTCCAGAACCATTCCAAGACAATTGCTTTCAGTTTTGGTCATAGTGAGCTTGTCGTTTACCTCGCCTTCCTCATCCAGGAAGGTGAGCTTGTCATTACCTTGTCTTCCTCATCCAGGAATGTGAGCTTGTCCTTCTGGGTAGCGTAGGCCACAGCAAGCACATTGCCCAAGGAGACATTCTTAAAGCCCTCCGACTGTCTGATGTCATCATCTGGACACAGATCAGACACACAGAGTTAACGTTTAGCTGAAGTCGTGCTACCTGTCCCAGACCTGCCGTTTTCAACTCTCTAGACAGCAGGAGCGGTAGAGATACTCTTAATGATTGGCTATGAAAAGCCAACTGACATTTACTCCTGAGGTGCTGACTTGCTGCACCCTCGACAACTACTGTGATTATTATTATTTGACCATGATGGTCATTTATGAACATTTGAACATCTTGGCCATGTTCTGTTATAATCTCCACCCAGCACAGCCAGAAGAGGACTGGCCACCCCTCGTAGCCTGGTTCCTCTCTAGGTTTCTTCCTAGGTTTTGGCCTTTCTAGGGAGTTTTTCCTAGTCACCGTGCTTCTACACCTGCATTGCTTGCTGTTTGGGGTTTTAGGCTGGGTTTCTGTACAGCACTTTGAGATATCAGCTGATGTAAGAAGGGCTATATAAAATAAATTTGATTTGATGATTAAGAGATCCTTCCAAGACCATAAGAAACTGTGGATCAGTCATGTCAATATTAAAGAGATAAAGAGTCCGTTGGAAGTGGCACTCACAGTTGGGAATGTTAATGCCAGCTGGAATGCCACTGCCAGCGAATGTCAGTACGTCCAGGGAGGTGAAGTCTGGCAGGAGGAAACGGTCCTTCTCAAAGTCTTTTGGCCATGGCAGCTCTGGCAGCAGCACCTCGGCTGAGCTCACCAGCTTAGCAAAGCGTTCACTCATGGCCTTGTTCACCACAGCCACAAAGCCTGAGGGAAGCAAAGACAAACCCCAATAAGATCACCAAGGAGTCTTCCAAAACATGTTGTGACAAAAGGGGTGATATTGATAACACATGCTTTGCCTCTTCATTTGTACCTTCAAACTCTCCCCTGGAACCAAAGGGATCCCTGTAGCTCTCGATAAAGCCAATATAACTAGGAGAGAAATGGGAAAAAGAAGAACAGAAAATTAAGGAATTGCTACTTCTATTTCATCCTGAGTGGAAGGCCAAACGTGGAAGGCAGTGCTCTCTCACCTCTCAACGATGGGTCCCTTGTCTTTGATCCAGAAACGAGAGCCCTCCTTGTGCGCCTCTATGGACCCAAAGGTGAAACTCTGTGCATATTCCTCCAGCATTCGCTTCTGGTTCTCATTGGCAGCATGGTTCTGTCATCAAGGACAAGACGTTGACACGAGACCAAACACACATTTCTAAGCTGCACTAGTAGTTTTGAAACACTTTTTAATTGATAAAGGGACCAAAAAAACAGTGCATTCAGAAAGTATTCAGACCCTTTGACTTTGTCTACATTTTTGTTACATTACAACCTTATTCTAAAATATATATATTTTTCTTTATTTTTTTCCCCCATCAATCTACACACAATACCCATAATAACAAAGCGAGAATAGGTTTTTAGAAACTTTTGCAAATGTATTAAAAATAAATACCTTATTTACATAAGTATTTAGAACCCTTGTTATGAGACTCGAAATTGAACTCAGGTGCATCCTGTTTCCATTGATCATCCTTGAGATGTTTTTATAACTTGATTGGAGTCTACCTGTGGTAAATGTTATTGATTGGACATGATTTGGAAAGGCACACACCTGTCTACATAAAAAGGTCCCATAGTTAACAGTGCATGTCAGAGCAAAAACCAAGCCATGAGTTCGAAGGAATTGCCCGTAGAGCTCCGAGACAGGACTGTGTCGAGGCACAGATCTGAAGGGTAACAAAAAAATGTCTGCAGCATTGAAGGTAGAGGTCGACCGATTAATCGCAATGGCCGATTAATTGGGGCCGATTTCAAGTTTTCGTAACAATCGGAAATCGGTATTTTTGGGCTCAGACTTTTTTTTTTACACCTTTATTTAACTAGGCAAGTCAGTTAAGAACACATTCTTATTTTCAATGACGGCCTAGGAACGAGGCAGAACGACAGATTTTTACCTTGTCAGCTCGGGGGATCCAATCTTGCAACCTTACAGTTAACTAGTCCAACGCTCTAACCACCTGCCTCACGAGGAGGAGCCTGCCTGTTACGCGAATGCAGTAAGCCAAGGTAAGTTGTAAACTAGCATTAAACTTATCTTATAAAAAAACAATCAATGACTGTCGTTGCTCCAATGTGTACTTAACCATAAACATCAATGCCTTTCTTAAAATCAATACATAAGTATATCTTTTTAAACCTGCATATTTAGCTAAAAGAAATCCAGGTTAGCAGGCAATATTAACCAGGTGAAATTGTGTCACTTCTCTTGCGTTCATTGCACGCAGAGTCAGGGTATATACAACAGTTTGGGCCGCCTGGCTCTTTGCGAACTAATTTGCTAGAATTTTACGTAATTATGACATAACATTGAAGGTTGTGCAATGTAACAGGAATATTTAGACTCATGGATGCCACCCGTTAGCTAAAATACGGAACGGAATAAACGTTTTGTTTTCGAGGTGATAGTTTCCGGATTTGACCTAAGGCTCGTATTTCTGTGTGTTTATTATAGTTAAGTCTATGATTTTATATTTGATAGAGCAGTCTGACTGAGGGGTGGTAGGCAGCAGCAGGTTCGTAATAGTCAAAGGTATATGGTTTAGAGAGAGATAGTCGACGCGTTATAATTCCTGTAATAACTTGCGGCTGAACTTGAAAGAGGTTCCTTCGTTATTTTACCGTTCATGTCTTCCATAGAGAATTGTCTTGATCTACTTCAAATAAGGTCTGGGTTTCGTGCTTAAACCGCCTCAGCGTTTTGGTACCCGTGTAAATGTCACTGGGATAAGGTAACGTTTGTCAAAATATTTTCATAAATACACTCTACAAAAAAAAAGATCTTCGCTTATATTTAGCCAATATTGATCAGAGTTACCTTGTCCTATGGATATCTACAGTTATAAAATTGGCAATTGGTAAGCCTACACGAAACACAGACCTTATTTTAAGTGAATCTAAAAATATCCTATGGAATACATAAATGAAGGAACCGCTTTTCAGATTTCGCTAGAAGGTGTCATGAGAATTATGACTCGCACTTTGGTAGTCAATTCTTACCATGCCCATTATTAAAATAGGATTTCCTGCATATAGAAATTACAGTTTTTGTTTTCAACATTCATCACAGGCAACTTAAACTCTATTTTTATTCAAACAGTTGAGAATATTTGTCTCCTTAGCAGACTCTTCAGTATCATTGTCACTTCAGAGCTGTGGTTGTGTTTTACAGATGGCAGAGAAAAGCAGAGCACCAGTGTGGGACTATTACATGGAATTGGCACCAGGGAAAGCAAGGTGTCTTATTTGTGATAAAGAGGTAAGCATGGGGTCAGCAACGGCTAAATAAAAAAATACCACCAACCTGTGGAATCACCTTAAGAACACCCATCAAAAAGCCCATAATATGTATTATATTAAGTTAAAATAAAAGTGTTCATTGTTCATTCAGTATTGTTGCAATTGTCATTATTACAAAAATGTGTGTGTGTGTGTCTAATTGAAGGTACCCAAGAATAGCGGCCTCTATCATTCTTAAAAATGGAAGAAGTTTGGAACCACCAAGACTTCTCCTTGAGCTGGCCGCCCGGCCAAACTGAGCAACTGAGGGTGAAGGGCCTTGGTCAGGGAGGTGACCAAGAACCTGATGGTCACTTTGACAGAGCTATAGAGTTCATCTGTGGAGATGGGAGAACATTCCAGAAGGACAATCATCTCTGCAGCACTGCACTAATCAGGCCTTTATGGTAGAGTGGCCAGACAGAAGCCGCTCCTCAGTAAAAGGCACATGATAGCCTGCTTAGGGTTTGCCAAAAGGCACCTAAAGGACACTCAGACCATGAGAAACAAGAATCTCTGGTCTGATGAAACCGCGACGCTACACATCCAACCTGACAGAGCTTGAGAGGATCTGCAGAGAAGAATGGGAGAAACTCCCCAAATACAGGTGTGCCAAGCTTGTAGCGTCATACCCAAGAACACTTGAGGCTGTAATCGCTGCCAAAGGTGCTTCACAAAGTACTGAGTAAAGGGTCTGAATACTTGTATACATTTATTTTATTTGCAAGAATGTCGAAAAACCTGTTTTTGCTTTGTCATTATTGGGTAGTGTGTAGATTGAGGGGGGGAAAAAAACATTTGATCCAATGTTGAATAAGGCTGTAACGTAACAAAATGTGGAAAAATTCAAGGGGTCTGGATAGTTTCGAATGCACTGTACATTTGAATTAGAATATTGTCATTGAACTCACCTTTGCTTTCTCCAGATTTTCACTCACTTTCTTCATAAGGTAAGCATAGTCTCCCCTGGACACCATGAAGACGCAGTCCTCAAAGTCATATCTGCCACACCTGCTTTCTCCCTCCCCATCCACTGCACAGTCTACAGCAAAGACAGATACAGGGGATGTAATAAAGAGAATGCCTTACTGACATTGACAGAAAAATAACTAGTGTTTCCTCAATTAGCATAGCTTTTTAAATAGGACATGGCACTCTCACCCTTCTGCACAGCTGACGCCAGGCGCACCTCATAGCTGGCCTTGCCTTCTTCTGATTTGTTCTTGAACAGTCGTGTGTTGTAGGCACTCAGGTTCTGTAAGGGAGACACTTATATAAATGTACATTTTAGTCATTTAGCAGACGCTCTCATCCAGAGTGACTTACAGGAGCAATTAGGGTGAAGTGCCTTGCTCAAGGGCACATCAACAGATTATTATTCACCTAGTTGGCTTGGCGATTCGAACCAGCTACCTTTCTGTTACGCCCAACGTTCTTAACCGCTAGGTTACCTACCGCCTAAATCCTAAAATACTAATAACACAGACATAAGACAAACTTGAATTCATACCTTTGAATCCAGGAATTTCTGGGCCAACTCTGCATCCTCCAAGCAACAGTTCCCTGAGAAGTATGTGGTGACTCCCTGAGAACAAGAAATAAAGTAACATCATTATCAACACATAGGCTACAGTATACAGGATTTATTCAAACAACTAAGGCTGCCAATAAGAGAACCCATCACCACATAAGGCATGAGTGAG